>NW_008445583.1:0-487 GCF_000622305.1 Nannospalax galili
CACATGAGACACCACCCCACCAGAGGTAGGTGGTCGCCAATCAGAGGGGTTTGTAGGCTTTGACTTTTTTAAAAATGAAAATTGATCTGCATTATATCTCAATAGACTCAGATAATTCTCACCAAAAATTTTTGCCATGTGTTTAAATAGCACTGGAATAATTCAACTTCATTTAAATATATTCATTCTACCATGAAAATATTTCATACAAACATCTATTTACATACAAACACATTAAAATTTGTGAAAAGGGTTTCCACCCCTGTGGTTGTATGGCTTGAAATAGTTTCATTGCTTTGAGTATGTATGCACACATTTGGCAAAAGAAAATTTTTTAAAATTTAGTATTTTTGAAAAAAAAAAAAACCAAACTCAACTAAAAAAACAAAAACAAAAACAAAAAATAAACCTTCCCCAAACAAAAACAAAAACCCTGATACCAAGGCTCCAAATTTCTGAAGGGAAAAAAATTCAAGAGGGAAAAAAA
>NW_008445584.1:0-487 GCF_000622305.1 Nannospalax galili
TGGATGACACACCCAAGGTAGGAGATGGTACTCCTCTCCACCAGGAAGTTAGCAAGCATTTTGGGGGTGACAGTAGATGAATAGCCAATGTCAGTAGAAGCCAAGTGGCTCAGAAAAATGTACATGGGGCGGTGGAGCTGAGGAGAGATTTTGATTAGCAGGATTGTGCTGAGGTTTCCAGACAAGGTCACCAGGTAGATGCACAGGATGGTGATGAAGAACATGACTCGAAGAATGGGGTTGTCTGTTAAGCCAGTTAATATGAACTGTGCCACTATCGTGTGGTTCCCATCCAACAGGAAGTCCATGGAAGAGTGGAGTCATATCCCCCCAAAAAACTGTGATGAAAATATAAAGGAATTTATAAATATGTAGTTTCATTGTCATTAAGATATACAGTAACAAAAAATCATGAATAAAAATATTTTGTAACAGTTGAGGTTTTCCTTTGAACTCTCAATGTTTATATAATGGTGCACCATGAGTA
>NW_008445585.1:0-487 GCF_000622305.1 Nannospalax galili
TGAAGGAGTTGTTTGCTTTGAGACAGCCCCAGGCTGCCTTGATCTCATAATCCTTCTACCTTAGTTCTGTGGCAGAAGGATGAGGAGATTACAGACGTGCCACAATGCTTGACCTATCTCTATGTTTTTGGTGGTGTCTAGCTCTGCAACCTTGGCTGGCCTGGAATTCACTATGTAGTTTAGGCTGGCCTCAAACTCACAACAGTCCTCCTGCCTCTGCCTCCCAAGTGCTGGGATTGCAGGGTTGAGCCACCATCCTCTGCTGTCTCTACTTTTTTCTTTTTATTTCATTTCACTATTTTTATTTTATGTGGATGGGTGTTTTGCCTGAATGTAGGTTGGTACACTCATGTTGTGCAGTGCTGACAGAGGTCAGAAGAGGGTGTTGGAGCCTCTGGGACTGGAGTTACAGATGATTATTAGCTGTTGCCATGTGAGTGCTGGGAATCAAACCTGGGTCCTTTGCAAGAGCAGTCAGTGCTCTTAA
>NW_008445586.1:0-486 GCF_000622305.1 Nannospalax galili
CTCTCTCTCTCTCTCTCTCTCTCTCTCTCTTTCTCTCTCTCTCCCCCCTCCCCCCCATTTACTGGCTACTCTAAGTTCCATCTAGGTCTTCTCCATTGCCGTTCCATCTCAGCCTGCTGGCCCACTACCTCCTTTCCTTGTACTTTGGTTCCATCTACTGGCTGGTCACGCACCACGTTGCAGAACCTCTCCCACTCATTTTACTTGCTCCAAAGCATACTATATTGTGGGAGGTTCCTCCATGCCTTTGAATATAGGACACTGACTTCACTGGCAGGGACACGCACAACACACGCTCATATTTCCCCTCCCCAGTGATTGCAGGGCGCTGCCCTGGGGCTTCGGGAATTTAACTTGAATCTGCAACAAATACAAAAAAAGGATGCTTTTCTTTTGTTGCCCGGTTCTTCTCTTTCTCATTTTTATGTGACCTAAGCCAAACCTCTCTTTTCCTGCTTTCTCCTCTCTCTCTCTCTCTCTCTCTCT
>NW_008445587.1:0-487 GCF_000622305.1 Nannospalax galili
CATGCTCTGCCACTAAACTCTGCCCTCTGCTCACCTCACTGTTTTCCTCTAAGGTCCTTTAATCACAGTCAGCGCAACTGAAATGCTATAACAAAAGTTTCCAAAATAGAGGCCAGAGCAGTGGTTCAGGTGGCAGAGTCATTCTCTGACAAGTACCATACCCTGGACTCTCATTCTCTGACAAGTACCACACCTGGACCCACCTCCAGCAGGACACAAACCTGGTAGGGCAGTGAGCCAGGTATCCCAGCACTTAGGAGGTGGAGGCATGAGGATGAGGAGTGCAAGGTCATCCTCAGTTACCTAGCAAGCTTGAGACCAGCCTGGCTACATGAGATCTTGTTTCAACCAACCAACCAAACAACTAAACCACCAAACAGCCAAATTAAAAAAAAAAAAAACCCAAGTGAACAAAACACACACAAAAAACCCATAACTTTTTGTTGTTTTGAAGCAAGATCTTTAGAACAAACCTTTACTAATTATT
>NW_008445588.1:0-487 GCF_000622305.1 Nannospalax galili
AATAAAAAATAAGCATATTTTAAAAGATAAAAATCAAATAAGTTATAATAAATATATTACTGAAAGTAGATAAGGAAATAAACACTGGAGGTTAAAAAAGGAAACTAAAATTTGAAAAACATTGTCTCAAAATGTAAAAATGCATGAACAAGATTAGATGAATATACAAAGGGGGCTAACATATAGAAACATAAGAAGGCAGGTGCTGGAGAGATGGCTCAGTGGTTAAGAGCACTGGCTGCGCTTACAGAGGATCTGGGTTCGATTCCCAGCACCCACATGGCAGCTAACCACTGTCTGTAATTCTAGTGCCAGGGGTTCTGATACCCTCTTCTGTCATCCATGGGCACTGCATGACATGGGTGCACTTACATGCAGGTATAACATTCATATACATAAAATAAAAATAAAATTAAAAACTAAATGCAATAAAGTATACAATAAAGAGTGCTGTTAAATAAGCAGGGGGAAGGAATAGGAGCAGATA
>NW_008445589.1:0-487 GCF_000622305.1 Nannospalax galili
TTGGTTTCTCTTGCAGAGAACCTGGGTTCAATTCCTAGCACCCACATGGTGGCTAAAAAAAAAATCTGTAACTCTGGTTTGGTAGAATATGATCCCCTCTTCTGATCTATCTGTGTATTGTATGACACGGGCACACTTACATACTTACAGGCCAAACATTCATGCATATAAAATTTTAAAAAATTGAAAATATTTTCAGATTTTATTTTATTCTCATTAGAATGTCCAAGCTCCAAAAACCACGTAATGAAAAAATGTTGGCAATGATATTTGGAAAGTGGAACACTTATTTACTGCTGATGGGAGTGTAAACTAGTGTAACTACTATGAAAATTAGTGTAAAGATTACTGAAAATGCTAAAGAAATAGATATATTACATCAGCTAACCATAACCCTCTTTAGCATATACCCCAAAGACTCTATATCCCACTACAGAGATGCCTATTATCCATGTACATTGTGGCTCTATTCAAAATAGTCAGTAAT
>NW_008445590.1:0-487 GCF_000622305.1 Nannospalax galili
CATGGAAAACAATGCCAACCAGATAAAGTCAGCAAAACCTTTCCATTGTTTTATTGTGACTTGGTAACAAGGGGTTTCCCCTGGGTCCATTCATCACCTGCAATTTAGGATTTAAAATAAATAATAGAAATTATTCTTAATTTTGCAAGTAAAACTAGACTCTAACCTGAAAAACTAGTGCAGTGTGTAAGTGATGGACCCCAAAAAGGAGAAAGATGTTCGCAGCTTTTGCAGATCAACAGCAATCTTTGCTTTTTCAATTTGTTTCATTTATGCTTTGACAATTTCATGCATGTACAGAATAGATTTCAGTCTTACAGATTCCTCATTACAGTCTCTTATTTTACCACTTTCCTCCTCCTTTGAACCCCTTCTTTTCATCAAGCCCCCCTCCTACCTGTCTTATTTTTCACAACCCACTAATTTTTTAAGAAAGTATTTTATTATCTTTATTTTATATGTATGAGTATATTGCTTGCATGTAGGT
>NW_008445591.1:0-487 GCF_000622305.1 Nannospalax galili
GCAGAGCTTACTAGATATGTCCTGGATCATTTGTATTGAGAGGCCAAGTAGTGAGGCCAGATTTTCTTCACATGGAGAGGCGCTGTGCAGGATCCTAGGCTACAGTCAAGGAATCAGCTACTTTCCAGGTCCACTCAGTGGTGGCACTACTGCTCTATCTCCTGTGTGCCTTCAGTGTCCAGAATTCCTGCAACCTTCTGGGTACCTCTCACCTCCTGTGTTCTCCATGGTGCAGGATCCTCTAGCATCCCAATGGCAGCCCTGGAACATGAACACTTCATGGGTTGATCCACACCTACTTCTTCCCATGGTCCACAAAGCCCACAGCTACCAGCAGCCATGCTCAGCTTCTTGCAACCTACCAGATCTTCAATGAAGACCCTCTCTGGACCAGAATAATGCAGTTTTGTAGCTCTTGGCTCACTGCTCCACTTATTATAAGAACTAAGGGGAAAAAATTCCAGAAAAAGACCAATGGACACAGAGT
>NW_008445592.1:0-487 GCF_000622305.1 Nannospalax galili
TTTGGTGCACGTATATGTTACATTTTTTATCCATCCATCTGTAAGTGGGCAGTCAGCGTATTTCTCCATCTTGGATACTATGTGAATAATGCTGTGTGCCTGAAAGTGGGGTTACTGGGTCACATGCTAATTGAATTTCTTTTTTCATCTTGTTTTTTGAGACAGTGTCTTACTGGGACCTGAGACTCTCTAATTAGGTTAGACTGGCTGTCATCCCCAGGGATCTACTTGTCTCCACCTCCCCAGCACCAGGGTACATAGCACCACATAAGCCTTTATAAGGGTACCAGGAATTGAACTGAGATCTTTGTGTGCTTGCACAGCAAGCTGACTGAGCTATTGATCTAGTCCCTAGTTACAAGTTGTTTTTTGTTATAGCAATTTATTTTCTGGTTCTTCCCGCTGATCTTACATCTTTTTTTATGTGTACGAATATAATGCTTGCATTTATGTAAGTGTACCTGTGTCATGCAGTGTCTGCAGAGAA
>NW_008445593.1:0-487 GCF_000622305.1 Nannospalax galili
CAAGGCCCTTGAAAGTAGTTTCGGACAGTTGTTAGCTGCTGTGTGGGCAGGTCCTCTGCAAACTCAGTCAGTGATCTTAACCACTGAGCCATCTCTCCAGACCCTCAGCTACCCTTCTTATACTGTTCAGGCCCACCTGGGCAGGGCCCTCCCACATCAATCAAGAAAATGCTCCACAGATGTGCCCACAGGCCACCTGGATGGAAGAAATTCTTCAATTCAATGATCTCTTCCCAGGTATGTCTAGATTTGTGTCAAGTTGGCAAAAATGACATTCTTCCCCGGTCAACTTTTGACACATAAACACATTACTTTAAATCATACAATTTTCATTTCTTGTCTCGAAGACACCATTTTAATATCACAATATAAAACACAGTCCAACTTTTAAAAGCCCCACAGTCTTTAAAAACTCCCAACACTTTAAAATTCAATGTTTCTTTAAAAGTTCAGTCTTTTAACTATAGAGTCCTATAAAATAAAAAAA
>NW_008445594.1:0-487 GCF_000622305.1 Nannospalax galili
ATATAACTTGTAAGGTAAATGATTTTCTAAGCCTAATCAATAATGTTTCTTCAGTCAAGAAAAGTAGCTAAACCTCAGCACTATTAACATTTTGCAGTGGATAGATCTTTGCTGGGAGTGAGAAGCTTCTCTGTGCATTGTAAGATATTTAGCAACATTCCAGGCTTCTGTCTACTATATGACAGCAGCACATGCCCCTAGTTGTGAAAATTCAAATGTCCCTGGACACAATTGCTGTTTTTATTCTTTGGTAATTTTATACACGTATGCAGTGTATTTCGATAATATCCATCCCCTTTCTCCAACTCTTCCCAGACCTCCTCCAATTCCCTTCCCAACTTTATGTCCTCTTCTTCATTGACTTATGAATTTTTAATATTAAGAAATCAAAATTGGAGGCTGGAGAGAAGGCTCAGTGATTAAGAACACTGGCTGTTCTTACAGAAGACCTGGGTTCAAATCCCAGTACTCACATGGCAGCTAACAA
>NW_008445595.1:0-485 GCF_000622305.1 Nannospalax galili
AAGGAAGGAAGGAAGGAAGGAAGGAAGGAAGGAAGGAAGGAAGGGGCAATGGGTTTGAGGATAGTGATGACTGCACAGGTCACCAGGAGAGGAAAGCTGGTGAGAAAAGCAAGGTCAATCAAGGACATCTTTATCATCACTGTCATTTTAATTTGCCTTTTGATTTTGAAAGGCTGCAAAAATGTTAGCATTGGGGCTGAAGAGACGATGGCTCAGCAGTTAAGAGCACGTACTCACTGCTCTTGCAGAGGACTGGGGCTCAATTCAAACCATTCAAGTCAGGAGGCTCACAACAGCCTGTAACTCCAGCTCCAGGGGATTTGATGCCCTCTTCTGGTGAGGCACCGGCACTCACACTTGCACATACCTCCACATCCATAGACACATAAATACAAATAAAACGAATCTTTTAAAAATGTTTAAAAATGTTGGTATGGCTGGGCGTGGTGGCGCATGCCTGTAGTCCCAGCACTTGGGAGGCAGAG
>NW_008445596.1:0-487 GCF_000622305.1 Nannospalax galili
TAAAGTGCAGACCCACTTGCCCAGGGAATAGTGCCACCCCCAATAGCCTGGCCCCTTCTACATTAGTGGATCTCCTCTCAGATGACTCTAGAGTTTGGTTTAATATATAAAATTGGGAGTCATTGGCAAGCAAGCCTTCAATATCCATGAAATGAAATGAGTTCACTAAGGAAATGAGTGAAAACTGATAAGAAAAAGTGACTAAGGGCTGAAACCACACTGCCCAATCCAACAGCCACTAGTCAAGTGGAGCTACTGTCCCTAGGGAACGCAGCTTAGCTACACTAGAAAGAACTAACAATTTAAAATACGTACAAGGCTCTAAGACCTGATGGGAATGAAAAGAACTTAAAGTACAATACTGATTATACCAATTATACACAAAGATGGTCATATTTTTTGATATATGAAGCCATATAAAAATATTAACAAAATCCATTTTCTTTTTGGTTTTCTTAAGTGGTATTGCAAAGCTTTCAAATGCCAT
>NW_008445597.1:0-483 GCF_000622305.1 Nannospalax galili
CTGCAAAAGCAGTCAGTGCTCTTAACTGCTGAGCCATCTCTCCAGCCCCGACTGATGGCATTTTTTAAGATGAGCCCATCACTGAGAATATTTAGTTTTTATTTCATTTCATTTCATTGATTGCATGATTTTTGATACAAAATTTTTAAAAATTAATGAAATTGCTGATTCCCCAGAAGCCCACAGATTATGGGTGTTAACACTATGGATTTTCAATTCAGATGTGAATAAAGTGAAATATGGTTGGCATTGGGCCATGCACTTGAGTAAACAGCTGTGTAATTTTCATATAAAAGAAAGTCTATCAAAAATGCAACCAAGTTAGGTTTAGAAGCATTTCAGCATGGTGCTGAGTGAGGGCTGAAGAAAGAAGATCTAACGAAGAAAGAACACACACACTGTAAGGACAATTTATGTCTACAAACAGGGTAACAGATTAATAACTGTGTGTGTGTGTGTGTGTGTGTGTGTGTGTGTGTGTGT
>NW_008445598.1:0-481 GCF_000622305.1 Nannospalax galili
TGTGTGTGTGTGTGTGTGTGTGTGTGTGTGTGTGTACAGTCAATCTAATGTGTGTGAAGTGGTATCTCACTGTAGTTTTTATTTATAGTCCCCTAATGATCAGTTATGTAGAGCATCTTTTCATGTATCTATTGACAAGCCATACACATTTTTTGGAGAATTTTATTCAAGTCTTGACCAGTATAAACTTTTTCATTGCTATTGAGTTGTAGGAGTCTGTTCTATATTCAATCAATCTGGATTTCAGTCTCTTATCTACGTCTATCCTTTTGGACCCATACACCATGCCATTCTTGCAATCTGTCCAGATACAGAGAGAAGCCACTGTGGATCAGGGTCAGAAGCCTGGTAGCAGCATCCTCTGATTCCATATTGCTCATTTGCTAATCGCTTTCACAGCCCAGGGCATTTTCTTGTGACATTAACAAGGGCTGGGTGTGGGGTTTGTGTGTGTGTGTGTGTGTGTGTGTGTGTGTGTGTG
>NW_008445599.1:0-487 GCF_000622305.1 Nannospalax galili
TATGGCAAGGAACACAGTGCCAGACAGGAGAGACCTCCCTTCAAGTAGTTGATCAAAGTGGTCCAAGAGACTCCCCAAATAACATAGACTATTGCCAGAGCTCTTGGTTAGCTCTCCAGAACTGGAATATAAGACCCTACTGCTAAAGGCAGGACATACTTTGGACATAGGATTTGGAGCAATGGAGCAGGAACAGACCTGGGAATTCTACCTGAAGTTTGACTCTCATAGTTCTGGAGGATACTGTGAAAACTACTAAGGGAAAAAAATCAATCAATGGTATAACCCAGGCCTAAAGCACAGCAAACTGTCTCTACTGGTGCAGTAATGGCAATGTTATCTGTGGAGTAATAAACAGCTATCTAATTAATCTTAAAGCCCTCTCAATGGGAGTGAACTCATGAATGGTATTGCAAATACAACCAAATACACATGACTGGAGCAGTCATATATTCTAAAGAAAACCCTATCTCTGTCATGTCTCTAG
>NW_008445600.1:0-487 GCF_000622305.1 Nannospalax galili
TGGTCACCTCAGCAAAAAGTTTGAGGAAATACCAACACTGCCAGGTGTCCCCACCCCTCCACACCCACAGCTCCTCTGAAGGGCAAGAAGAACAATACTAGAATCTGTACCTTGCTCTAAACGCCTCTCTGACAGCAATGTCAGCTTGTGACAACCAAAAATTTACATGGGACTTGGGAATGTCATACAACTTCATATAGTATAAAATAGTAAATGAAACATATATAACAGAGGGAAATATTAAAAAGGATGAGACTAGGAAGGTCTATGTATATAGACTAAGGGCAATTTGACTGAGCCTCCTAGCAGCCAATGCAAAGAGGGAAGCAATCAACCTCTGATGATCCTTTATGTTCCACATTCATTTTCTAGGCTTCAAGGTCTGAAAGCCATTTCTCCCATGGGGATTTGAAGGGATAGGGCAGCTGATGGACTATGCCTGAAACAGTCCCGGTGACAAGTGGAACAGTAACTCTCTGCACAGAAT
>NW_008445601.1:0-487 GCF_000622305.1 Nannospalax galili
GGCCAGCTGGGGCTACAGGGAGACCCTGTCTCAAAAAGACAAAAAAGAGAAGGAGAGATTGCATTTTTCTGAAGAATTCAGAAAAGCAGGCACACTTACAGAGAGCCACATATCTGTGGCTGGGTCCAGAAGCTCTGTACAAGGAGGTAGGATTCCAGGCAGGACAAATTCACTATCTCATCAACACACTAGGTGGTATTCCAGCCATCTATTTAGCATGAGTTAGGGTGAACCTGTCTTCCTAGGGGTGGTCCTATGACCAGATGATTGACCCGTGAAACTAGAAAGGTGGGTCTTCCAACAGGTAGAGATTTTATAGTCTTGACCAGTTAATCTTATTGGGTTATTTGCTACTCTAACAGTGTTTTACCTGCATGTAAGTGCATGCAATACCCACAGAGACTAGAAAGAGAGTGAAGGGTCCCCTGGAACTGGATCTACAGATGGTTGTTAGTCACCATGTGGGTGCTGGGAACTGAACCCAGGT
>NW_008445602.1:0-487 GCF_000622305.1 Nannospalax galili
ATCTCATGGTGTGGAACTGAGATCTTGGCAAGGGTGACTATCTGCTTATCTAGAATAAAAGCTCTCATTCCTGAGGCATATTCCTGCGTTTCTTTGGTGTATTTTACTTGTTTTTTATTTTTTCAAGATTTTACTATTTCAACATTTATTTTTTGATGATTTCAGACATGTATATAATATAGTTTGATCATGTTCACTCTCTATTATTGTATCTTCCCCCTTTTCCACTCATTTGACCCCCTTCTTCCCAACAAATTTCCCTTCTACATTCATATCCTTTAAAACCTGGTAAGGTTAATTACACTTGCTTGCATGAACATGGGAGTGGGATTATTTACTGTAGCATAGGCATCTTCCCAGTTGCTGTATCACTGAGGAACTATGACTTCTCCCTTCTCCCAGTAGCCATTAACTGTTTCTCAAAGAGCAGTGGGGCTACATGTGCCCCTTCCCCATCCATGATGGAATGTTGCCAAGTTCAGTCTTT
>NW_008445603.1:0-487 GCF_000622305.1 Nannospalax galili
CCCAACCCAGTCAAAAAAAGAAAATGTATACTGTATGAGCTGAGGATATGGAGCTTAATGGTATGTTACTTGCCTAGCATGTCTTGTCCCCAGCACCATCAAAATAAAATTATTAAGCAGCTTTAAACAGGAGAACATCTTGGTGCTTTCTATTCTAAAACATGGCTTTTCTTGTCTTTACCTCTCCTTTTCTTCTCCCCTCACCTCCCCACTCCCTTCTCTCTGACAGAGTCTGGGATTACAGGTGTGTGCTGCCACACTCAACCTTGAAAGATGAATTTCTATTGTCTTTATAATTGAGAACTTTTTTGCTTTAATTTTATTTATTTATATTATTTATCATTTCTATTTTATGTGTATGCATGTATTGCCTGCATGTGTAAGTACACCTAAGTTGTACAATGCCCAAGGAGAACACAAGAGGTCATCGAATCCCCTGGAACTAGAGTTACCAACAGTTGTTGGCTGCCATGTGGATGCTGGGATC
>NW_008445604.1:0-487 GCF_000622305.1 Nannospalax galili
TCACAGAGATCTGCTTGCCTCTGCTTCCTGAGTGCTGGGATTAAAGGTGTGTGCCATCAAGCCCAGCTCCAAGTCAGTTTTAGTCAAGGTCTTGTCTAATGTTGGTCACCAGACCTGTGCTTTTCAGCCAAAAATTGAAGAAAACAACCCAAAATCTCTATCACCCCCTCCAAGTCTCAGGGAACATTTCAGAAGACAGGGCAGAAAGATGTAAGAGTCAGAAGGATTGAATGTTATAGAATGCTGTCCTCTAAGCATGGCATGGCTGTTGCTGTCTTAATCAGAAAAGCTGTGACAACCCACTCAATACTTTCACAAGATCAGGCCTGTTGACTTCTCTCATAGAAGCGGGAGGGGAGAGTGTCATTAGATCTTTACCTGAGATTCCAGTCACAGTTCCCTCCAACCCCAGCTGCACATAGTCTTGGGAAGTACTAAAAGAGATAGAAGTTTAACTGAAAGTGTGCTCTATCTATTCAGCTTTGAG
>NW_008445605.1:0-487 GCF_000622305.1 Nannospalax galili
AAAAAATACAAAGTTAAGTCAATACAAATATTGTTAAGAATTAAGACTCATGAATTATTTCTACTATATTGTATGTACACTTGGGAAAGGTCTGATTCTATAGAGAAAGAATTTCATAATATTTCAGGTGTGTTATTTTGTTTTTATACTGAAAGGAACTGTGGCTTATATTTTGGGTTTAGTGTATTCTCAATTCGGGTAACAAGAAAAAATTTAGAGTATGTCATAGCATACTCTAAAGTCTATTGCTGCATTCATACAAAACCCATCCTTGCTCATACTCCTGTCTACTCTGCCCCAGCACCTCCATTATGCCTAATAGTCTGTTTTCCAACAGTAATATCAGTGATTCTCTAAACCAAGTCAGATCACATCTCTTTTCCTTTAAAACCTTCCAGGAGCTTCCTATCACTCAAAATGAATTTATAACTTTACCAGGGCCTGTGGGCTCTGTATCCTGGATGTCTGATAGGATAGCCACTAGCCC
>NW_008445606.1:0-487 GCF_000622305.1 Nannospalax galili
TAGTATTTTTCCTCTGTGACTGTGTCATGTGAATTTCTTCCATAGTTTCTATTTCTTGTGTGAGACTCAAGCCTGCCTTTGTTGAGTTTTGGTTTGCTTCTTTTTGTAAACTTTATGTGCCTTTGTGGTTTACTTGGGCATGGAAAACTGGTTGGTCTAGGCTTCAGGTTCTCTCTTGATTTTATATCAGAGTGGCCAAATTGCTTTTGTCTTCAGGAATTTCCACAGAGGCCTAAGTGAGATCAGGCTCAGATGTTCTCAGGCTTTCTCCCAAGGTCTGGATCCCTCTAGGAAAGATGCTGCCCTAAGGAATTTGGGGGCTGAGCTGGCCTGGGAGCAGGGCCCAGGAAAGATACTGGTCCCAGGAAGGTGGTGGCTGTGCTACCCAGGGATGCAAAGGGAGGTGGGAATGGGAAGAGGCTCCGAGGGCTCCTGGAGAGTACTGGGAGGAACTGGGTTGGTCTGGATGCAAAGGATCAGGAAGCAG
>NW_008445607.1:0-487 GCF_000622305.1 Nannospalax galili
CCTCCTATTCTCTGCATGTTGACCATTGTGGTTCTCTGTGTTAATCATCATCTGCTGCATAAGGAAGCTTCTCTGGTGAGTTGAGAGATGCATTAATCTATGGGTATAACAATAATTCATTAGCAATCAGTTCAATGCTATATTTAGCAGAATAATAGCATTAGACTCTCCCCTGTCCTGTGACCTGTCTAACCATAAGTTACTTGGCCTGATATTAATATTAAGTATGGGCTCCATCTTAAGAAGTGAACCTTAACCTCCAATCAGAAAGTGGTTGGTTACTCTTGTAATATGCGTGCCACTGTTGTACCAATAGACATATCTTGCCAGACCAGTGGTTGTCGTAGCTCACTAGATTCACAGATAAATAAGGTTGATATTTAATTTTCTCTTCCAGTTGCATGCATGATTTCTCTTCTTGTGGCGATAAAGTTGTGTTTAGATACTGGTGAACTCTTCAGAAATAAATTGTCTTTTTTTTTTTTTT
>NW_008445608.1:0-485 GCF_000622305.1 Nannospalax galili
TGTGTGTGTGTGTGTGTGTGTGTGTGTGTGTGTGTGTGGTACTGGTCATCGACTCCTGGGCCTTTACAAATGCTAAGCACTGCATCTCTGGGCTGTGTTCTTAGCCCCATTTATTATTTTAAGAACATTTTAATTTTTATACTTTTTTACTGATTCAAGAATTTCATACAATGTATTTTGTCCATACTCAGACCCCACATCTCTGCCCTCATTACTGTCCCCTTCCTACTTCATGTCCTCTGTAAGCAAATGAAAACCCCATCCATCTTATACAGCATATCTAACAGGGTGTCAGAGAAATCATCTCATTAGAATGTCAGCGATCTGTGATTCTTACACACAGATGGGCCAAAGCAAAGGCCTGCTCCCTTCCTTTGTATGTGGTTTTGAGTCAGAATACACCCAGGTTTCTTGAAATGGAATTTTCACACTTATTTTTCTGTCACAACTTAAGATTGTTAAGTGAGGACCTCTCTCTTGCTCAG
>NW_008445609.1:0-487 GCF_000622305.1 Nannospalax galili
ATGACACATCTCATAGTCCACTTTCGCATTCAGTAAGACACAGTACTCCCCCCATCCTACATTTGCAGAGAGCTTTTATGGGGCTGACAGGGAGGGAGGAGCCAGGCTCTGACTCTCAGGTTTGCCACTGTGAACAGTCCCCCAGTCTAGGTTCTCCAGGAGCATATCAGTCGGGGCGTCCGTGGCTTGCTGGAAACCCAAGGAGACCTGCATTGAGAACATTTGGAATCAAAGATGTAAACTTCCCTTCTCTCACTTTGCCACTTGTAAACTTTCATAATGACGTGTATTTTACCATCTTTAGTGGCAGAGGATTTGTTGTGACTAGGGTCAGCAGAACAAGCTCTGCAAAGGCAGGCACCCAATCCTACTTCTGAAGGGGCCCAGCGACATTCACTGTTTCTGGGTGTTTAGATGTGGTGACCCTGGTGTCCTTATTTGTTTCTCCATTGCTGTGACAAAACACTCTGACCAATACCAACTTGGG
>NW_008445610.1:0-487 GCF_000622305.1 Nannospalax galili
TGAATGAATGAATGAATGAATGAATAACTATCATGCACTGGGAACTTTGATAATGAGTGTGTAAGATATTTCTATCACCACTGTTGTAATTTTGGAAAACATGCCATTGTTTATAATTAGATACTAAGTTCTGGTCAAGAAAGCCCATAATTATCAAATCATTCCCATGGGAAAACATGATTTGCTTTATGATATGTCCTTATTTTATGAATTCTTCAAAGAGAGAACTCGGGTGAGAAGTCTGCATTTATCTCCAATTTACATTAACTATTTACGCCTCCTTTGCCTATAGAAATGTTGGATTGATGGACACAGACATAAAGCTTAAGAAATTTAATTGTGCCTTAATATCCACCAAAGATTAAGATATGGGTAAAAATATATTAAAGACCTATTTAATTTTAATCTTATTAAGAACACAAACTGGGACAGAAAAGATGCAAACTTGCTTTTGCAAAGGAACTGGATCTGGTTCCTAGTGCCCATA
>NW_008445611.1:0-487 GCF_000622305.1 Nannospalax galili
AAAAAGCCCAAATTATGGTCACAGTCTTCACATGAACTCATCAGAATCACTATTGTCCCCTAGATGCACAATAACTACAAAGACCAGGATCACAAAGATCCCCACAGATGAGTGGGAAGGCACAATAGAAAGCTGTGAATGGCGGAAATGCTGACACGTTCCAAAGTAGTTTTGTGTATACCTAGCAGAAACAAAGAAGTTTCTTTTTTCCTGTTGAACCTTCATTTGAAATTACAGTTTAGGCCAGATTTGACAATGAGGGTGGCGGCGGCATTGTTTTCAAAACCCAGCGTAACCGTGCAAAGGATTTAATTCTTTCACCATCTTGCTACTGGTCTGTGGTAGAGGGGTGTGGTTAGAGCACTAGGAAGCAATTCAAAGCAGCAGCCAAGGCTACCATAAATGGTGTCCAAGCACTAATTCTGGACCAAGTCAATTTTCCCTAATAAGAGGCAGAATGCTTTATGGGAAAGAGGAAAATAAAAAG
>NW_008445612.1:0-486 GCF_000622305.1 Nannospalax galili
TGTGTCCATGTGAGTACAATGCTGGAATTATAGGCTGTGTGAGCTGAGCCACCTGACATAGGTACTGGGGATTGAACTCACGTCCTCTAGAAGAGCAGCATGTGCTCTTAACCTCTGAGCCATCTCTCCAGCCCCCTCAAATTGGAACGACTTTAAAAACACCTATTTAAGCCAGTTCATGGTAGCTCACACCTGTAACCTCGGTTTTCAGGTGATTGGGGAGGAAGATTGACAGTCTCAAAAATTTTCTTTTCAAAACACCCTATTACCTAAACGCCAGATTTTATTTAGATTTGTCCAGTGTTTCCATGATCTTCTCTTTCTGCTCCAGAATCCAATCTGGGGTGTCACCTCCGTGTGGTCCTCAGGTCTCTCCAGTCTCCTGGGCTCTGTAACAGTTTCATTCATGCCTTTCCTATTTTTTGTTTCTTTGGGTTTTTTTTTGGTTCTTTTTGAGACAGGGTCTCCCTGTAGCCCCAGCTGGCC
>NW_008445613.1:0-487 GCF_000622305.1 Nannospalax galili
AAAACTACCCTATACTTAAATCTCGGTAAATCTTATCTATTCTATATTCAAAACCTAAAAATTAATGATTGATTGGATTGGCAGCTGACCATTTATGAAGGATCTTAAATTGCTTATTATGTCTTGTTAGGAATTGCTGCTCAAATTCACCTTCAGGCATATTTCCTCTTCTGATCAGTAACGCTACTGGAAATGCTGCGGGGTTCTGTTTTTACACATTTCCACACATTTAGCTATTCCCATTGAATTTCATTTTGATTGTGATGCCTTTCATCTTTTATCAGTTCTCATACAAATGTAAATCTTCTAATAACAATAATGTATTGAACAAAGATTAACCATAAAAAGTAAGTGATGTCAGGGAGCCGGGGGTGGGGGGTGCAACTTGGTGCTTCTGTTCTTTCTGTACTTATGGATTCTGAATATTATAGCAGGTGCATAGATTGCTTTGTCAATCAATTATTCAAGTGGTTGATACTCAGTGTGT
>NW_008445614.1:0-487 GCF_000622305.1 Nannospalax galili
CCAGTAGGCCCTGGTCCTTCGTGATAGTCTGTAGGGAGATAGACGTCTGGGTGGAAAGGAAGCAGTGAAATAGGCCTGGCCCGTGGAAATAAACCACGAGATTAAACAGACTGCACAAGGAGGCTTGTCTCTAGGTGGATGGGGAAACTTCAATCTTTATCAACTCTTTTACCTTACCTTCTCTTGCTCTAGAACAATCTGTAGACCCTAGGTAGGAATGAGCCGTGACCTAGGGCAAGGTTCCCTGCTGTCCAGAGAAAAGGCTGGATAGATTTGCCCTGTTTGCAGAGGGGCACCCTCAGCCCAAGAGCTTCTCAAAGCGCTGGCCACGTGGAGCTGGGCCAGCCTTCTAATTCAAGGCGTCCTTTGTGTGGCCGGTATGCTGTGAGGGCCTCAGATTGGAGGCCTGTGCTTTCTAGACTGTCACTCAAACTTTGAAATGCATATGTCTACCTTCTTCATCTTCCCTCCAAGTCCTTCCAACCCT
>NW_008445615.1:0-487 GCF_000622305.1 Nannospalax galili
GCAGTGTAAATATGATTAAGATCTATTATATGAAATACACAAAAACTCAATCAAATATACATTAAGAAAACTTCGTAAATTGATTGGAAATACCTCACTCCAAAAAGAAAAGAAGAAAACACTGTGCGGAACCAACACGTATTTCCATTCAAAATGCTGATTCCGTCACTCTGCTACATCATGTCTGACCCACTAAGGAGAAAGATAAATACATCTTTGAAGAAAAAAAAAAAAGCTGAGAAGGTAGATGAGGCCTGAGGAAGAGGAAAACAAAAAACAAAAAACTGGGGGAAAATGACAGGCAGCACAAGTCTCCAAAGAAAAATTAAGGTGCGGGAAGTCAAGAGGGGCAGGTCAGGGAGAGGTGGAGATGGCAGAGCAGGATGAGGGGAGGCACTGGGAGGCTTGGTTCCCGGTATTGCAGCAGGTGCCTGGGGAAGAGTAGGCAGCTTTTCCTGGAGGAAAGAAGCCCTGCTTGTGACAACTA
>NW_008445616.1:0-487 GCF_000622305.1 Nannospalax galili
CCTCCTCCTCCTCCGGACTTGGGGACACTATTAAGGGATATTGCACAGGATACCAATGAACACCAGATGAAGAGGTACATAGGGCAAGATTTAGGGGGAGGGACATAGCTACCATGCCCTCTCCAGGTATGCCACCCTCCAGAAACCTCCATGTCATCAGCTGTCCCGTTCTCTGCACCCTATCCTTTGGAGTGTTTCATTCCACAGGTATCATTGGCCAACTTACCCTGTAGCCACTTGACCCATCCCTGGAGGTTGGAGGGCATGGAGCCTTGTTGAGTAAAGGGTTCAGAGGAACCTTTAAGTTTGGTCAAGGAGAAAGTCTTTGCCAGTATCCACAAGCCTTCTTCCTCCCTCCTCACATTAAAAAAAATATTTTATTATTTATTATTTTATGTATATATGTGCATTGCCTGCATATATGTAGTGCACTCATGTTGTACAATGTCCACAGAGGTCAGAAGAGGACATTGGATCCCCTGGAACT
>NW_008445617.1:0-486 GCF_000622305.1 Nannospalax galili
GTGTGTGTGTGTGTGTGTGTGTGTGTGTGTGTGTGTTCTAAGAAAGCTCAGACCATAGGAGGCTGTGGGGCAGAGCTTTGCTTGGAGCTGGATCGGTCTGTGCTTGTGACAACGCTCAGGGCAGCTGGCGACCCCTGTCACTTCTACAGCGGGCTCAGTGCAGGAGCTGTGCATTGTATGTTAGATGTGTAGTCATATATTTTGATGCTTTGGCATATTAGAAATGAAACAAAACAAAATACCTTTGGGGGACACTGACCCTCTCAGGACTGCCTAGCTCTTAAAGACAGCAGAGTTCTCTTTGCATAATACATGTCTGCGCTATGCAAACTAGCGCCTCCTCTATCTGACCTGCATATTCAGAAACGGGCACTTCTAAGTCATAACAGGGTCAGGTAGGTACCAGGCCACCAGGGACCACTCTGCAGCCCCAAGTCCACTGGGGCTGCTACAATTCGCTGACCCTTCGCTGCTCACACAGCGTGT
>NW_008445618.1:0-486 GCF_000622305.1 Nannospalax galili
GAGAGAGAGAGAGAGAGAGAGAGAGAGAGAGAGCAAAGGAGATTGAGGGAGAGAGTCCTTACTTTCACTTCAGCTCAGCATATAATATGGCTTCAAGGCTTGAAATGAGAGATTTTTTTCCTTCTCTTTTACTAAAAGACAAGCTTGAATTCTGGATCAATACCCAGACTTCAATCTTGCTAATTTAACTGCCAGTGATGCAGCATCTTTACTTCCTGGAAGCGGTCATAGACATAAATTGATAAGATGGTTTTGTTCCTCATATCAGAAGAAAGCAATACAAAATAAATTTTCCTGATGCTTAAAATCCTGTCCTTATTGTGCTCAATTATAGCAATCGATGAATCCAACAAAGAGGACTTTAAGAAGCTTAAAGGAAAAAGTCTTTAAAAGTCAGGCTGATTGATTATGGGCCGGGCGTGGTGGCGCACACCGTTAGTCCCAGCACTCAGGAGGCAGAGGCAGGCAGATCTTTGTGAGTTCAAG
>NW_008445619.1:0-487 GCF_000622305.1 Nannospalax galili
GGACCCTCAGCATGCCACACTCAGAGGCTGTCTCTCCTGCTATTGTCCCCCCTCAGAACCTCATAATGGACACCTGTGACAATGAGTCTCTAACTCTCCTAGGAAAGTCTCCACAGGTCATTCATCTCATTCACTTCAGCTTTCTATGAAACTGCTTCATCTTTTGCAAGTTACAACAGTAGCACATGTCATTCACTCATATTCCTCAAAATCACCTTTTGAGCATCAGTGGTGAAGCAGACACTTTCCCATCTTCACTTCATTACAGCAGCATGGAGAGGTAGGTTTATGCCTCCAACACTATCACATTCACATAAACACATAGTGAAACTTTATTGTTTCCTTAGCAATGAATAAATTATGTAATAAAACATTATTAAGATCAGTGTTATGAACATTGTATTCTCTACTATTGAATTAAAAAATTTAATAACTGCATGATTAGAAGAAGCATTTCACTACAGCGTTAACATATTCAGTAACACAC
>NW_008445620.1:0-488 GCF_000622305.1 Nannospalax galili
GAGACCTTGAGGCGAGTTATTTTATCTTTCTAAGGCTCATTTTTTGCCTGTGCTAAATACAAGTAAAAATAGCATCTATTTTCTAGGGCGTGGAGTGTCATAGCCACTGGCCACATGTGACTATCTGAATTTGTATTTATAATTTGTGCTTATAATTAAACAGCTCCTTGTTTGCACTAGGAAAGCACAGATACAGAACATTCTGCATAAAGCTGTACAGTGCTGTTCTGGGGATTAAATGAAATGGTGCAAGGAGGCAAGGGTTTTGTCTGTAGAGGCGGTCTTTAGTCCATGCGGCTGTGTGACTTCAGGCATGTAACTTCGCCTCTTCAGCCTCAGTTTCCTCATCAGTAACATCCAATTCCTGACAGCCCGATTCTTACCATTGTAAATGAGGACTCAGTCAATGGGTATTTCAAAATGTTTGAGCTTGCCCAGTGCACACCTGTAATTCTAGTACTTGGGAAGCCAAGGTAGGAAGATTGCAG
>NW_008445621.1:0-487 GCF_000622305.1 Nannospalax galili
TTTTTTTTGGAGACAAGGTCTCCCTGTAGCCCCAGCTAATCCAGAACTCCCTTTGTAAATCAGGCTGGCCTAGAGGTCTACCTCTACCTCCTGGGTGCTGGGATTAAAGGCCTGTGTAACCACGCCCAACAGGAATTCTTGACTACTAAAAAACAAAGTGTATAAACCAATTTAATATTTTCTATGTCAAAAGAAGTTGCTATAAGTACCAATTCATATTGCAGCAAGTATTTTACTGGGCATATATAATATATGCAAGCCCTAGACTCTGTCCTTCAAAAACAGAAAGACTGAGTAATTTAGTTTACACCGCAGAGAAACTAAGTATAAAATGACAACACAAAATGAGTCAGATGAAGTGATTCAAGTGAAATGAAAAGAAAATGTTCTACAGACAGGAAAGATAGTTTGTAAGCAGCACAAGGCAAAAATTATTACCATTTCTAGCTTGAGAAACTATGTTGACCAAATCAAATCAAATGAGATA
>NW_008445622.1:0-488 GCF_000622305.1 Nannospalax galili
GATAGCAGAAGGGACAGAAAAAGGCAGTCAGTAGACATCAGAGAAGACACAGAAGAAGGTGGAAAGAGACAAAGTGCTGAGTGTAGTGGTGCACACTTGTAGACCCAGCACTGGGCAGACTGAGGCAGGAGGATTCATGAGAGTTTCAGACCTGCCTGGGCCACATTGGAATCCTTTCTCAAACAGCCAAAACAATAAATGTAGCACCTTCTCACACACAAAAGTAACAGAAAGGCATTGGGGGGCTGGGGATGTGGCTTCATTGGTAGACTGTTTGCTTAGCATGGAAAAAGGCGGGGGTTTGATCCCCACATAAAACAAGTGTGGGGGCTGGAGGGATGGCTCATGGTCAAGAGCACTTGCTACTCTTTCTTGCAGGGGACCTGGGTTTCTCAGGCCTCACATGGCCTCTAACAACCACAGTAAGTACATTTCCAGGTGTTCTGATGCCCTTTTCTGACCTTTGTGGGCATTGCACTACATGGATG
>NW_008445623.1:0-488 GCF_000622305.1 Nannospalax galili
TCTGCATCAGGGAATACCCAGCCTCTCATTGCCAACAGGGCTGAGGCACGCCACAAGAGAACACGTCTGTTAGATTTCTTCTGGTCTTGTTTTTCTCCGACATGGGGGAGGAACAAGTCCACAAAACGAAGTGGATGCCGCATTTCGCTTTGAGGTTAAGATTTTTGTTTTCCTGTTGCCGAGGTGGATTCACACCTATTCCTCTTCTGGAACTGAACGAAGGCAGAATACAGTAAGCAGGATGAAGGCGCATCTTCTTCTGTATATCAGGATCAGTGGAGAGAATTGGCTCCTTCTACCATTGTGAGTCAGTGTAGCTCAGGTTGCATGTGGAGGGTCCCAGCTTTACCCAAATGGAAGTACAAGAGCCGCAGTGAAGTCCTGGGAGAACTCAGGGAACTGTCAGAACCATTTACCCGACTGAATAATAGTAGTATGTTTGCTTCTGTGTGGGTGCGTGTGTGCTTGTGTGTGCGTGCGTGTGTGTG
>NW_008445624.1:0-487 GCF_000622305.1 Nannospalax galili
TGGAAGGTGGCATCAGATCTCCTGCAACTGGAGTTACAGACATTTCTTAGCCACAATGTGGGTGCTGGCATTTGAAGCTGGGTCCTCTGCAAGAGCAGCAAATGCTATTAACCACTAAGCCATCTCTCCAGCCTCTCACATGGATATTTCTTGAAAATAGGTGGTCAAAGAGATTTAATAACATTAGGTTTTTCCAGATGGGTTTAAAATAAACATTGTTTTCTCCTTTGGAGATTTTTTGCTGTTGTTTCTTTTTGTTTTGTTAATACAGAGACTCACTGTGTAACACTGGCTGTGAGACACTCATAAAGTCAAGGATGACCTTGAACTTCTGATTCTTCTGACTCCCTGTACTTTGGGATCACAGGTAAGTGCAAGGACCCCCAGTGTATGTGGTGTCAGGATTCTAACTCAGGACTTCATGCATTTAAGCAAACACTCTAGCAACTGAGCTACATCCTCAGTCTGGATAATCATCTTTTTTTTT
>NW_008445625.1:0-488 GCF_000622305.1 Nannospalax galili
TAGTTAGCTGGGAAGATAGAGATCTTGGATTTTTGTTTCAGTTGATCTTTAACTTTTTATCCTGAAATAATTTGGATTTATAGCAAAATTTCAAGAATTCTTATAATCATCCAATTTACTCTAATGTTAACAGTGTGAACACCACGGTACATTGATCGAAACTAAGAATTGGGCATAACACTGTCAACGGAACCATAGACATCACTGGAAATCCTGTTATTGTTTTCAGTTTCCTAATTCTTTACTGGGTGTGGTTGTACATGGCGGCAATTCCAGCGCCCAGGGAGCAGAGCAACAGAATCAGTGTAAATTTGAAGCTTAGCCAAAAAGATGGCTTGTGTGAAGTTAGCCTCATCTACATAGTGAGACTCTGTCTCCAAAAACAAAAACACAGGTAGGAATGGAGCTCAGCGGCAGAGTGCGTGTCTAACAGGTGCAAGACCCTGAGTTGGATCCCTGACCTGAAAAGAAAATCAAATTAAAAAAAA
>NW_008445626.1:0-487 GCF_000622305.1 Nannospalax galili
GCACTCTGGAGGCAGAGGCAGGCAGATCTCTATGAGTTCGAGGCCAGCCTGTTCTACATAGGGAGCTTCCAGGCCAGCTGAGCCTACAGGGAGACCCTGTGGAGTCTGGGTTTGGTGGCACAGGCTTTATCTCAGCACTCAGTAGGCAAAGGCAGTGGATCTCTGTGAGTTTGAGGGCAGCCTTGCCTACATAGGGAGTTTCAGGCTAGCCAAGGCTACATAGTAAGACCCCATCTGAAAACAACAAAAGATGGTAGAAGGTGTGGAACTGGAATGTAGTTTAGTGGTAGAACACTTGCCTAGCATGCTTGATAACCTGGGTTCATATCCCCAGTACCACAAAGAAAAACAGGCAGACAAAGCCCAGTTTGGGATGCTTTGCCATATGGAAAACACCTGGGGCTGCCACATCTCTTCAGTTGTCAGTGCAGAGTGCATACATCAATTTTAGTGTGAAATTTCTTTTTTTTTTTTTTTTTTTTTTTTT
>NW_008445627.1:0-488 GCF_000622305.1 Nannospalax galili
AATTTAAATAAATCCTGTTTTAGTTCTCTAAAGATACATTTTGAAGAAAATGTATTGAATTTATTTTGAAACTGTTTTAAAGTTGTGTATAAGTTGATATTTTAATAAATCAATCATGTGTTTAATGATCTAACAAAAATTCTTTGGAAAAAATACTACCTTCGAAATAGAAACTCTCACATCTTTCAATGGATAAGTGAAGGCTAATACAAGGATAATTTATCAAATTTGGGTCAATCTGTGGATTGATTTTTCCCAGGGATCTGTTTCTTTGGGAATTACTCTCAAATAATTTACATGATCTATTTATTAGAGATTATATAATATATTAGAGACATTATGATAAATGTAATGAAGATTACCTGGCTTTGTCATTTTAATCTTAATTTATGACTACTGATGTATTTAAAAATTGTCAATATTTTTCTTTGCATCTACCCCCACAACTTTGTTGGTCAATGGAACACATAGATTTGGATTTCCCTTTA
>NW_008445628.1:0-487 GCF_000622305.1 Nannospalax galili
CACTGTTCTTAACCACTGAGCCATCTCTCCAGCCCCTCCAGCAGTAATTTTTAGTACAACACTGAAAGGTGCATTGTCTTTGTCCATCATCCGTTGCTATGACAATGGCTGGGGGACTGGGTCTTTAGAACAGCCCACAGTTCTGGAGGGTTGGAAGTCAGGGAACCCTGCACTGACAATTGGTGAGGGCCTTCTTGCTGCATCAAAACACTGGGGAGGGTATCACAAGGAAGGCTAGAG
This sequence comes from Nannospalax galili, assembly GCF_000622305.1. Lineage (NCBI taxonomy): Eukaryota > Metazoa > Chordata > Mammalia > Rodentia > Spalacidae > Nannospalax > Nannospalax galili. The sequence continues at coordinate 241 of NW_008445628.1, forward strand.
GGAACTGGGTTTTGCAGCAAAGTCACTCCACTGCTCATCAATCCTCAAATCCATGGGGAGGCATGTGTTAAACATTTATGAAGGCCAGGCCCTCACCGGTCAACCATTACCCAAGGTCCTTCCTCCAAAAACCATTGACAGTGACTTTGGGGGTTAAGCTTCTCACACATGAACTTCAGGGACACCCCTAAACCAAACACTTCCGGTTAGCCAGACTCTGTTCCCTAGGCTTTGTCCTCATGACCCT
>NW_008445629.1:0-488 GCF_000622305.1 Nannospalax galili
TCCTGTAAACCTGGACCACTTTGCCGATCTGCTGACCTTTGTAGTGCCCTCATAGAACCTGAACTTCATCATCCTTTCGAATGGGCATAGACTGAACATTGTACTTCTCTCAGCTCTTTGGAAAGAGGGGAGGACATAATCTTCCTCTGAATGTGAGGAAGTACATTGAAATGCCTTTTACAGTTCTTACTTCGGTCAGAAGTCACAGAGAGATTGACCTTCATTTTGGCAGCTGCCCTTCAGAGATAGTTGTAAAAGGGCTTTTTTTTTTTTTTAATTTAAACAATAGTGTAATCATTCTCAGGGATGACCTGAGCTGTCTTTAAGGCTCATAACATGGACTTACTGTTTCCAGCTTTTTCTAAATCTCTGCAGATACACATTCAGATATGCAGATTAATTGATTGGCTGGTTGGAATTTTTTTTTTTTTTTCCCCTGGTCTTTTTGATACAGGGTCTCCCTGTAACCCCAGCTGGCCTGGAACTCA
>NW_008445630.1:0-488 GCF_000622305.1 Nannospalax galili
AAACCTGTTTCTTTTTTCCTCCCTCCCTTCCCCTTTCAGTCTGTCATTCTTTTCTCCTTTATTCCCGTCCACCACTGTGTCTATCTGACTTTTGTGTTTGTGATATTGGGAATCAAATCCAGAGACTCAACCTAGGCAAATGCTCTAGAAAAGCATTCCATCACTGGGATTTAGTCTATCACTGGGATTTTTCTCTAAATTAAAATTTTAGTTTTATGTGTGTGTTGCTTGAATATAATTATACCACATGCATGCAGTGCCCACAGAAGCCAGGAGGGGGTGTTGGATCATCTGGAACTGCAGTTACAGATGCTTGTGAGCTGCTGTGTGGGTGCTGGGCCCTTTGTAAGAGCTGCCAGTGCTCTTAACCTTGGAGCCATCTCTCTAGTCCCTTAAAAAATTTTATGGCTCAGCAGTTGAGAGCACTGTCTGCTCTGGCAGAGGACCTGAGTTCAGTTCCCAGCACCCACATGGTGGTTAACAACCAT
>NW_008445631.1:0-488 GCF_000622305.1 Nannospalax galili
TTCAGATAAAGATGTGTTATGTGGTTTGTCTACCCATGTCATGAGCATGAGACCCTGAAAAGAGTGAGGGTGGGTCAAACAGAGAGCCAGAAGGAGAAAATTTAGTAGGACAAAGGGAGTGACATTAGATAGGTTGACCAGGCTCCAGAAGATGAACTCACACCAAGGGACATCTGGGGACACAAATGACTTAGTAAGCCTTAACATATATGACAGAATGCATGAAATCTGTCGGGGGCTAGAGGGAGTGCAGATAGGGGAGGGAGTCTAAATATGATTAAGGCGCATTGTGTGAAATGCACAAAAATTCAATTAAAAATATTTCTAAATACTGCAAAGAAAATCATTCATCATGACCAAGTTCATTGTATTCCAGAGATGGATCAAAAATGCATGCATAAAAAGCAATAGTTTTACTGTATATAAATATACCTAAGAGCCAGGCGTGGTGGTGCATGCCTTTAGTCCCAGCACTTGGGAGGTAGAGG
>NW_008445632.1:0-487 GCF_000622305.1 Nannospalax galili
TTCCCAGAACCCACATGGTGGAAGGATAGAACCCATTTCCAAAAGTTGTCCTCTGCCCTCCTTGTATGTGCCATGGCTCATACTTCCCCAAATAAATAAATAAATGTAATAAAAACATATAAAAAATAATAGTAAAGATGGTTTGAAGTGGCACACATTTTTAATCCCAGCACTTGGGAGGCAGAGGCAAGTGGACCTCTGTAAGATCAAGGCCAGCCTAGTCCACATAGTGAGTTTCAGGCCAGCTGGGGCTACTAGGAGATCCTGTCTCAAAAACAAACAAACAAACAAACAAAAAAGAGGATTGGGTGAACAGAAATATAATAAAATATAAGATATGAACTTAAAACCACAAATATAGAAGTGACTCAGTGTGACTATGCAATCTAATTAAATGTAAGACAAACATGAGAACATCAGTCTCTGAAGAACAATTAGAATCAGGGCTGGAGAGATGGCTCAGTGGTTAAGAGCACTGGCTGCTCTT
>NW_008445633.1:0-488 GCF_000622305.1 Nannospalax galili
ATGCCTTCTCATGTTAACATACACCCACAACAACCTTATTTTTAATTGGAATCACATTTACAGGTGCCACTAACACATTCCTTTAGGAGACATAAGTCAATTTTGGGAAATTTATCAATAGATTTGAATCACGATCTCTTTTAATTTTGTCCCCTACTGGTGTCAATTGCTTGCTGCATTTATTGACTCAAAAATATTCATTGAGCTTCCCAGCTACTCCAAATAAATGTACCAAAGGAAATACAGCATTGCCCTTGACTTTATGAAGCTTAGATTCTGATGAGAGTAGACAGAAAATATATTAATACAAACAAATGTAGAATTTGTCAAATAGTGCTGAATATTGAAGAAAGAAAAAAAGCAGGGTAGAAAGGTCAGGGTCTGCCAGTTAGGGATCAATATTTTACAGAAGGCATTTAAAGGTCCCTATCAAAGGGCTGTGAGGGAGAAATCAGCAGAAATCAGTGAGTAGTGAGGGAGAATTAAGA
>NW_008445634.1:0-487 GCF_000622305.1 Nannospalax galili
GTGAGTTCCAGGACAGCTGGGGCGACAGGGAGACCCTGTCTCAAAAAGACAGAAAAAAAAATAATAAAATAAAAAAAATTTAAATCCCCAAAGGAGCTGGAGAGATGGAGAGATGGTTCCATAGTTAAAAGCACTTGCTGCTCTTTCAGAGGACCCAGGTTCCATTCCCAGCACCCACACAGGCTAACAATTGTGGGTAACTGAAGCTCTAGGTCTCTGACGTCCTCTTCTGCCCTCCAAGGGCATTGCATGACATGAATGCACTTATATACATTAGGCAATACACTCATACACATAAAATAAAAATAACTCCCCCAGGATATTTTAAATCCCCAAACAAGGCTTATACACATAAAATAAAACATATTTTTAATACAACATATGTAACATTAAATTTACCCCTTTTTTTGAGAAAAGGTCTCACTATGTAACCCTGGAACTCACTATGTAACCTAGGCTAGCCTCGAACTCACAGAGCTGTGCCTGC
>NW_008445635.1:0-488 GCF_000622305.1 Nannospalax galili
AAAGAAAGAAAGAAAAATTGTATTTCTGTAAATGTTTCAAAATGTACCATCTCTGTCCCAGTCCTGCGGAGCCTGAGACAGGGATGGAGAGTGGGGGAGTTATTCAGGGTCTGCACCAGGGAGGCACCTAAATGTAGAGGGGAAAAGCCCAGGAACACTAGGGTAGCCCAGGGTACCAAGCTCCAAGAAGAAGCTGCAGTAAGTGTGAGCAGTGTGTGCCGCATGCCCTCTGGGTGGCGCTCTTGATGATTTCACCTGTTCTTTGAGAGGCTTTCAAGACATGAGAGCAAGTATTTCAATAGAACAACTTTATTTATCTATAGGGGTCACCAATTATTTTTTAAAAAATAGGAATTTAAAAAATGTTTTTAAGAAAATACAAAATGAATATATGATAATTATGTAGCTAGTTAATGAAAATTTAGAAACATTGACAAACCTATCTTGAATCCATCAGCTACCTGGAATTCTTAGAAATGGGAAGTCAT
>NW_008445636.1:0-488 GCF_000622305.1 Nannospalax galili
CAGGTCTTCTGCAAGAACAACCAGGATTCTTAACCGCTGAGCCATCTCTCTAGCCCCTAAAGTAATATTTTTAAAAAGAAGAGAAGGGTTCAGCAGTTAAGAGCATTCACTGCCCTTGCAGAGGACCTGACTTCAGTTCCCAGTATCTATGTCAGGTAACTCACAACCACCTGTACCTCTAGCTCCAGGATATCTGAAGTCCTCTTCTGGCCTCTGTAGGCACTGCCCTCACATGCATATACCCACACACATAATTAAAAATAAAACTAAAATCTTCAAGAAGAACAGAAATTTCCCTTTCAGTTTGCCTCATGTTAGGCTGTGTCAAATATTTGACAAGAAGCAACGTAATGGAGGGTGTGTTTGGACCCACAATCCAATCCAAGTCCTTCAAGGTGAGGAAGGCATGGTGGGGTTCATGCAGTGGAAAGTGTCTGAAACTCTTCTCATCTCAATGGACCAGGAAGCAGAGAGTGGACAGGAAGTGA
>NW_008445637.1:0-488 GCF_000622305.1 Nannospalax galili
TCTGGGTGTCTGGTAAGAAATTTAAAGCATTACAATCTTTTCAGAATCACAAGTTTGTATATAAGAACCACAATTTGTACCAGGGTATAATCTTTCTTACAAAACAGTATACCGATAAAACATTATAACGAGGACATTTAAATGACAACTTAAATATTTATATTGTAAAGTTTGATCTTTGATATAATATGTGATCATTGTCTATTCCTGATTGCAGGTGATTGTGGGGAGATCATGATAACACAGTCTCCAGACTCTCTGGCTGTGTCAGCAGGAGAGAGAGTCACCATCAGGTGCAAGTCCAGCCAGAGTCTTTATTATACCTTAAATCAGAAGAACTACTTGGTCTGGTACTAGCAGAAGACAGAGCAGGCTCCTAAGATGCTGATGTACTGGGCATCCACACAGCAGACTGGGGTCCCTGATCGCTTTATAGGCAGTGGGTCTGGGAAAGATTTCACTCTCACCATCAGCAGTGTCCAGGCTGA
>NW_008445638.1:0-488 GCF_000622305.1 Nannospalax galili
CCCCACACTGAGTTATTTTTTTCCTTGACACATGATTAAATACATTGAACTTCTGCTGCATTGCTGTGTGGTTAATCTCTCTGGACAGCAGGAAGCTTAGTGAATTTCATCAGCACATTCTAAGTAGTTGACCTTTTCTAAATGCCAAATGGAGCAGTTGGAGTCAATTCTATCACCCCCACAATCAGCTTGCATTTGTCCCCAAAACACTTGTTTGCTGACCCGAAGCAAAATTCTTTAGCTAATTTCCCTTTGAGAGCTGGCACACACAGAACACATGGCTGTTAAAGTTAGGGAGTTTTGACTTTATCTTGAAATATGATCGTTACTGTTTAGACATCTACACTGAAGAGTATATTTCTGTTGCTATTCTGCTTATCTAATATTATTTTATCTTTTATCATTTTGCAAAGTGACTGAAATTGCTTTAGCATTTTGCAAAGTGATTTTAGATTTGTTTGATTCTAGTTATTATCGATAACACACCT
>NW_008445639.1:0-488 GCF_000622305.1 Nannospalax galili
CACACACACACACACACACACACAGAGGCCTAAATTCCATCCTATTTTGGGGCTTCCTTTGTTTGACCTCTCTCCCAAGCCCTTCATTTCCTCTCCAATGTAGCCTCCTTTTACTGTACCACCTACTCTTCATTGCTTTCATGGTCCTTGTTACAGTTTTATTTTTATTACATTTATTTATTGTGTGTATGTGAGTGTGTGTGCAACTAGTGGGAATCAGTGCTCTCCTTCCACCATGTGGGTCCCACGTATTGAACTCATGTCATCAAATTTGGCGGCAAGCGCCTTTATCTGCCAAGCCATCTTACTGGAAATTGCAATTGTATATTCCCTTATTCCTCTTATTTCCTCTCAGTAATAATTAGCCCAGAGTCCAGAGCAATATCTAGTTCAATACATATTGCCGAGACCCAACAAATATTAGAGTGAGCTCAAGAAAGATTTATTGAGCGCAGTATTAGTTGAACGTACAAGCCATTCCCCAATGT
>NW_008445640.1:0-488 GCF_000622305.1 Nannospalax galili
TTTGTGGGCTTCTGGCTTCCCTTAGATTCTGATTCATGGATAAACATCTAGGAATCTGACAGAAACGTGCAGGGAAGTCATCACCATAGCTTCCTCAAAATGGGAACATTTTGAAAAAGAAAGCTTTTTGTTATAAAAAATAGAAAAAATTAACCTTGCCCTGTTTTGAGCATTTTCTCTGTTTTTTTTTTTGCTTCTTTTAAAGCTCAGTGGCAGCTTTCCTAGACTCCCTGAAATGAGGCCCAAGAGTGGCACAGCTGAGTAGTCCCCACTTGATTACAGCATGTTCTTTTTATGCTAAATGGCTGACAATGCCACTAAGCATTGTGCCTTCTGTTAGGCACACAGCTGGATCTGAAACTGAAATACCTGGTCCCTAGGCAGCAGGTAATTTCTTCCTAAACTCAGGCAGCCAAACAGTAACGAATAATGTGTCCATGGTTTGATCTGCTTTGAATGAAAGACCAGGGCTGTTTACTCTACAGTGC
>NW_008445641.1:0-488 GCF_000622305.1 Nannospalax galili
CCCCCATCCTCCCATACATACTCACTGTCACACATCTTTATGCCTCTCACATTGGGAGGCACCCTTGCTCACCTGTGTAGCTCCTGGAAACTCTTTTTGCAAACTCTATTCTTTTCATACTGTGGATTCATGAAAGCCCTTCTGGGCCCTGTAGGGGGCATGGATGGCGAGGGGTGGGCAAGTGGAACCAGTTTGCCTCCAGTTCCTTGGATAGGTTTCACTCTATCCTTTCCCTCCTTCTTGGCTAACTCCCTTTCCCTGAGTTCTGAGCCTATGAGAAATGAAGCTATGATGTTGGATATGCCCAAAAGACCCATAGGATGGTACCCTGATTGGTGTGTTTGCTGCCAGCCCATCTGTATATTCTGCAGATGTGTACACACAAGCTGCTCAGGACTAGGTATGAAGGCAGATCATGCATGACTGTCAGGATCTGGAAATGAATACAGAATCCCCTCAAGTGTCAAACTGTCCATTTCTCTATTTTG
>NW_008445642.1:0-488 GCF_000622305.1 Nannospalax galili
TCACAGATATCCACCTGCCTCTGCCTCTCAAGTGCTGGGATTAAAGGTGTGTGCTACCATGCTCAGCTCTTAGTTTTTTGTTTTGTTTTGTTTTCCTTTTTACATTTCTGTGCATGGGCTTGCACACTCACAGGTGTTAGGATCAGAGCACAACTTGTGAGAGTCAGTTCTCTCCTTCCAGTGGGTCCTGGTGATCAAACTTAGGTCAATAAGTTTGACAGCTGGTACTTTACCTGATAACTCTCTCACCAGCCCATTTTTAGTTTTCTTTCTAGTGTGATGTGTGTGTGTGTATGTGTGTTCCATATTAAGGCTTACATATTTTCATCCAGAATACTTCTGGAGACAGGTGTAGTGGTGCATGCCTTTAATCCCAGCACTCAAGAGGCAGAGGCAGGTGGGACTCTGTGAAATTGAAGCCAGCCTCATCTGCATAGTGAGTTCCAGGCCAGCCAGGGCTACAGGGAGTCCCTGTCTTAAAAAAAAAA
>NW_008445643.1:0-488 GCF_000622305.1 Nannospalax galili
TTCTGTCAAACATTTCAGAGGTCACAACATGATCTAATAGTTGGTGTCAATGAGTTGAATGATTTACATAAATAGTTATTTTGATGGTTAGTTTTAATTGTCAGCTTGACACAATCTACAATCACCTGGGGAGAAACTCTTAGTGAGAAATCATCTAGACTGGATGGACTCATAGGCCTGTCTATGGAGGATTGTCTTGATTGCATTAATTGATGTGGGAAGACCCAGTTTAAAAGTTGGTGTCAAAATACCCTAGGTTTTGGTCCTGGATTATATAAAAGAGGAGAAAGTAAGCTGAACAATAGGAAACATGCAAGTATCCATTCTCTCTGCTTGTCTGTGGATGTAACCAGCTGTTTCCAGTTCTTGCTGCTTTGACCTTGCTGCAATGATGGAATGTAACCTGGAATAAGTCCTTTCCCTCATAAATTGCTTTTATCAGGGTATTTTATCACAACATGAAGAAATGAAGCCAGGACAGACATATG
>NW_008445644.1:0-488 GCF_000622305.1 Nannospalax galili
GGGTTGAGGCTGGGTGTGACAACAGTGTAGAAGAGGGCAATGAACTTGCCTTGATCTTGAAAATTTTCAGTTGGAGGCTGAAGGTAAATGCACATGGCTAGAATGGAAAACAGACACACAACCTGAGATGGGCTCCACACGTCCCAAAGGCCTTCTGAAGTCCTGTGGTGGACTGAATCCTTCAGGACAGCCTGAGCGATGGCCACATAGGGAGTGAAAATGAGGATGAGAGGAATGAGAACAACAATGGAGCTTGTGACCAGCAGAGCCATCTCATTAGCAAGAGTGTCAACACAGGGTATTTGGATCAGCACAGGGACTTCACAGAAGTGATCTATTTGGTGAAGTCCACACAGGGGGACCCAGAAGGTGAGGAGGGGATGAAGTGCAGAGTCTACAAAACCACTTACCCAGGAGGCTGCAGCCAGCAGGTGACCGAAGCGAGGATTCATGAGGACAGGGTAATGCAAGGGTTTGCAGACAGCTGC
>NW_008445645.1:0-488 GCF_000622305.1 Nannospalax galili
TCACAGTGCTGTAATGTGTCATCACAATGCTCAGTGTGCCATCACAATGCCCCAATGGCCCAATCACAATGCACCAATGTGTCGCCCCAGTGCTCCATTCTGTCATGACAATGCTCAGTGTCCCACCACAATTCTCAGTGTGCCATCACAATGCCCCATTTTGTCATCACAATGCCCTAATGTGACATCACAATGCTCCAAATTGACATAATAATGCTTCAATGTGTCATCACCGTGCTCCAGTGTGATATCACCATGCTTAGTGTGCCATCACAATGCCCCAATATGTCATCACATTGCTCAATGTGCCAACACAATGCTCTATTTCCTGTCACAATGAAGCAATCTATCAGAAGAATTTTAAATGTGCCATCACACTACCCTAATATGCTATCACAATGCTCCAATGTTCCATCACAATGCCACAATGTGCCACGAAAATGTTCCAATATGACTTCACAGTGCTCCATTGTGCCATCACAATGCTC
>NW_008445646.1:0-488 GCF_000622305.1 Nannospalax galili
ATTAATTAAAGTTTCGGCAAGTTAACAAGATTCCAATTAAAGTTTCGACGAGCAATGAAAGGTTCGGAGAATTCCTTTAAGTTGACCCTAGGTAGTAACATTCATCTGTCTGGTGGAACAGGAGCGGCAATTGCTACGTGAGCGCTGTCATCTTGAGATGGCGAGATTGTGGAAGGCAGGAAGCAGATGAGAGACCAGGTTTGATTCGTCTGGCGAGTTTTGTTCCAGTAGAGAAGGTGTAATTTCACTGGGATTTTCTGTCTGGGGGCAGAGGAACCTGGGATGACATGGAGGGATTCCCATCATAATGTCAAATGAGGCAATCAGGAATCCAAACAGGTGATTCAGTGTTCTTTGAAAAAATACGAGCATAGCCTCTTCGCGATGTTAATAAAACATCATAGCTATTCCTTCTGCATAGGAAGGAGAAAAATCTACACATGCTTTTAAGAAATCCATAAGAGTTCCCTGTCTTCTCACAGGTCTGA
>NW_008445647.1:0-488 GCF_000622305.1 Nannospalax galili
AAATATTTAAAAATACATCATTAAGTTAACATGCATTTGATATACCCAACCTGTCAAGCCACAGCCTGCTGAAGTGATGGTTCGTCATTCTGGCAATGGTGTGGCTGCCTGGAAGCTCAGCTCCCTGCCTGCTTCTGCCCAGCATCACCAGGGATGGTCTTACAATTTATTACTAGCCCAAGAAGAGATCAAACTTTAAAGTGAAAACGGTTTCCCATAAATGCACATTTGTTTTGCATCTCCATAACGTGAAAAGTTCTATGTGGAACTGTTGTGAGCTGGGGACCTCTGTATATTCCTATGGGTCCATTTCCAATTTAACAGACGTTTCTCTGCTGTATTTAACTCAGAGATTCTGTGTTTCTGAATTAAATGCTGCAGACACAATTCATCACCCTCCTCCCCCTCATCTGCCTCCTCCTCCTCTGCCTCCTCCCCCTCCTCCCCCTCCTCCTCGTCCTCCTCTTCCTCCTCCTCCTCTTCTTCCT
>NW_008445648.1:0-487 GCF_000622305.1 Nannospalax galili
CTACAGGGAGACCCTGTCTCAAAAAGACCAAAAAAAAATTTTTTTTTTAAACCAACCTATGTTGTACAACCAAGGTCACGATACACCTACAGAGCTCTTTTCACCTCCCCCAACTGAAACTCTGTACCCATAAGACAGGGACTCCCCATTTCACTTCCTCTGTCCTGGAGGCCTCCATTTTTTGTCTCTATGATTTTAATTACTCCAGGAGTGGATCTTATAGAAGTGTGTTGCTGGATGAGAGAAGAAAGGGCAGTTGCCCTGGAGTCCGGGTTCTTCCCAGAGTCAGAGTTGAACACCCAGCCCAGGGATAAATGATATAGACTCAAAAGGGGTGAAAACAAAGGTTTATTGAAGCAAAGAGCTACATGCACCCAGTTGGGAAGGATGGGGGTCTCTAGAGCTGGAAGATCACAAAGTGATTTCTGGGCTGGTCCTTGACCTTATAAAGGCCAAGTCTTTCTGTCTTTTGATCCCCTCTCTGAAC
>NW_008445649.1:0-488 GCF_000622305.1 Nannospalax galili
AAATGTACTGATGAATCAGTTATTCTGGCACTTATTATAAAAGCAAAATTATAAAATCAAAGACAATTTTCCCAAAATTAAAAATAAAATTCTCATTTGTTAAAAAATTATTGCTTTCATTATTTCCCATTATGGTAAAAAATTATAAACATATGAGTTTATGATATTCTAGTATGCATACTAAAGAGTAAAACATTCACAAACGAATGCACATATAGCTACAGTGTAGTTCTAAAGCCCCATTTCTCTCTCTGAGGTCACTCTCATCACCCTTGGATGTAGCACCAGCACTGAAGGATAAGCCCCTGCATCTCTCCATTTGCTTTCACATGTTCACATATATGTCAGAATATCTATCACTCAGCTCATGTCTTCTAAAGTTTAAACACAGTGACTTGAAGCATGCATATTTGTGTCAATTTTGTTTTTATTATTTGACTGTTTCATATCTGTATACAATGACGTCTAGTTGTGTTCACCTCCCATTA
>NW_008445650.1:0-487 GCF_000622305.1 Nannospalax galili
CCAGGACAGCTGGAGCTACAGGGAGACCCTGTCTCAAAAAGACAAAATCAAAGAGAAAAGAATGTGAAGGTGTAACCAGCCTCACAGAAATGGAGGTGTTCTAAAGAGACAGTTGAGCCTTTCCATTTGACTCTTGGATTGTTGGAACAATGGACCCCAAAGGAAGAAATGGGGGTGTCCCAGGAATCTCATGCTGGGAGAAGGAAGAGGCACTTGTTAAAAGGGGAGCTTGTCTCAGGGGAAGAGATTTGACAGTTCTAACAACTTGTCCGGACCACTGTGCTGGATGAGATGGAAACCCAGACAAAGATGGGTCAGTGGCGGGCGGGACCACACCTTGACTACTTAGACGTACATGTCCCTGGCCCTCTAGTTATACTTTGCTTTCACTTCAGGACCCCCAAATAGCCCTGGGACAGTTGCTGGATCTTTGTCACTCTTCCCAATGTGGCTACGTTGAATAAATCTCCTTTTCCTACTTTCCATT
>NW_008445651.1:0-488 GCF_000622305.1 Nannospalax galili
CATTGCTATTAAAACTTGTCCTGAAGTCCGGTAGTAATTAATCCTTGCCTCCATGTTGCCCTTACTGAGTCAGATCTGTGAGTCTTTATACCCATTTTATATACACAGTACATAGACACATTTAACTTAAAAGTTACAATATTATAACTTCACATTTACATGTGTCTTTAAATTCAGCTATTATTCCCCAAACAACAGCGCTATCCTTGACAACTGGACCTCCTATCTTATGCCACATGCATAGTTAGCAATCTGACCCGTCCTTCCTATGTAGAAGTTCATATGGAGCCTATATGTTATCCTGGACGACGTGGTGAGTTAACACTGAGAAGTTTGTTTGTCTCTTCTGACAGTAAATATAGTTGGGATCATTATAAACTGTGTAAAAGTTGAAATCATACCACAGGAAAGTCACGAGTTTCCTTTATTGGTTAATACCATACCTACTTTCAAAGACCTGTAATAACCTTTGCACATCTTTTCCTAGG
>NW_008445652.1:0-488 GCF_000622305.1 Nannospalax galili
AAAAAAAGTATTTAACATATTTAACACATCTTGAACTATCATTCAACCAATTCATGCAAATTTAAATTATTTTACTAGCTATAAGAATTTGCATGATTAGTTCATGCATTATGAAGATAATCCTGCATAATTCACCTCCAGATTGTTTCCAGTCTTTTCTCTACCTGTGGTGAACAGTGAGAACTCCTGTTCCTGAGGTCTTTTTTCAGTTCTCAAGAAAATGTAACATTTGTTCATTAAGTCACATGCACTCTTGTCGGGTGCTACTGCCACTGTTCTGACTTACTGTTCAAGTTACATTGAGGATTCTCTTCCCGGTGTTAGAAAACATTAGACCACATTGACGAGAAGTCAGAGTTAATCCCTGCCATTCACAGGTCAAAGTCAGCAGAAGTTTCCAGATTAGATCACAGTGAGCCCTGCTGGTTCACAACTGCCTCCCTGTACTGGTCTCCAGATTTCCTAGATTGTTGTCAAACTTCCTCCTT
>NW_008445653.1:0-488 GCF_000622305.1 Nannospalax galili
ATATTATAATATACAAATATCTATTTGTATATTAATGACATAGAGAGTTCTTGCTTTATCTCCATAATGCATATAACATATTTCAACCCATTCACCCTGTGCTGTTCTCTTAGACCCTCATCCTTCTCATTCTTTCTCCCCTTAACCTTCTAGTTCTCCGATAGCCTTCTTTATGCCCATATCCTTTTCTATTCTGTTCATGCTTATGTACAAGGTGGCTAGTTGGTAGAATAATTTACTTTCCCACTAGCAGTGAATAGGGTCACGCTCACCATCCCAAATCCTTGCCATCATCCGTGTTTTAGTTTGTGGCAGCCATTCTGACTAAAGTGAGATTTAATCTCAATGTTTTTGAATTCTTCCATTTTCTTGTTTAGTGTGCGTATGTGTACATATTCATGTGCATGTCTGCATGTGTGCATACATGTGTGAAGGACAAAGGTCACTTCAAGCATTATTCTTCAGGTGACATCCCCTTGGTTTTTGAG
>NW_008445654.1:0-488 GCF_000622305.1 Nannospalax galili
GATAGCTCAGCATAAAATTAAAGTGCATGGATTTAGACGCAGTACGCAGAAGATCCACATTTCACCACAGATGTGAATTAACACGACACCATTTAATTGTAGATGGGTAACATCAGAAGCAGTTAAAGGATATTGCCTTCTAGAGAAAACAGCCACGTGAAAATCAGAAATAGACCCTGGGGAGAAGGGTACAGCACTAGAGACAGGGGATCCTTCCAAATAGATACAGCCATGAAGAACAAGTCCCTGGTAGCATTTGGTGCTTCTTTAAAATTTTTATATGTATGTATGCATGCATGCATGCCATGGTGTGTGGAGGTCAGAGGACAACTTGGGGAAGTCAGTATTCACCTGCACCTTGTTTTAAGGCAGTCTCTCTCGTTTCCACTTTATCCAGTGTTCTCCAGACTACCTGCTCACAAGCTTCTGGTTGATTCTCTGACCTCTGTCTCCCATCTGGCCGTAGGAATATTGTGATTACAGAGCAC
>NW_008445655.1:0-488 GCF_000622305.1 Nannospalax galili
AAGGGAGTGACTATAGATAGGCTGACTAGACTCCAGTGGATGAACTTGCACCAATGGACATTTGGGTACAAAAGCTTGACCTGATAGGCCTTAACATATATGACAGAATGCATGAAATTCAGTGGGTATGCTATGGGGGGATGCAGATAGGAGAGGGGGGTCTAAATATGGTTAAGATGTAATATATTAAATACACAAAAATTCAATAAAACCGTATTTTAAAAAATGAAAGCATAATGACTGGGGAGGTAGGCCAGTAGACGCAGTGCTTGCCTGGAATTCATGAAAACCTGAGTTCACTACCTAGCACTGCATAAACTGAGAGTAGTGTCATAGGCTTGTAATCCCAGCACTCAGGAAGTAGCCACAGGAGGAGGTTCAAGGTTATCCTTGGGCTACACAGTGAGTTCAAGGCCAGCCTGGGATACAAGAGAACCTATCTGTAAAACAAAAACAAGGGGCTGGAAAGATGGCTCAGAGGTTAAGAG
>NW_008445656.1:0-488 GCF_000622305.1 Nannospalax galili
TGCATGCCTGTGTGTGTGTGTGTGCCTCTGGGTGCATGGGTGCTCTTGTGCATGTGTGCATGCATGTGTGTGCCTGTGTGTGAGTGTGCCTTTAAGTGTACCTATGTGTATATGTGTACCTGTGTTTGTGTGTGTGTACATGTATGCACTTTTATTTGTGTGTGCCTGTGTGATGTGTTTGGGGAGTGATCACATGTGTGTACATGCATGTGTATGAGTGTCTGTGCTTGAATGGATGTGGGTATGCATGCATGTGTGTGTTCTGTATGCATGCTTGTATGTGTGTGCATGTTTGCCTATGTGCATGTGCCTCTGTGTGCACGTGTGTGTGTGCCTCCATATAGGTATACTCATGTATGTGGTATGTGTGTGCATGTGTGTGTGCACAGGTGCATGTGCATGCATGTATGTGTATGCATGCATATCCATATGCATATATGTGCATAGGCATGTATATGTGTTTGCCTGTGTGTATGTGTATACGTGTA
>NW_008445657.1:0-488 GCF_000622305.1 Nannospalax galili
GATAGAGGATATACAAAGATCTCAAAAAAGCAATATGGTCAATAAATATAGAAAAATGTTCAACATCACTGCCACCAGAGAAATAAAAATAAAAACTACATTGAGATTCCATCTTACTCCAGACAGAATGGCAGCCATCAAGAAAAGAAATAACAGGAGCTGGAGAGATGGCTCAGTGGTTAAGAGCTCTGGCTGCACTTGCAGAGGACCTGGGTTTGGTTCCCAGCAACCACATGGTAGCTAACAACCATCTGTAACTCAGTTCCAGGTGATCCGATTGCCCTCTTCTGAGCTCCATGGGCACTACACGCCACAGGTGCACTTACACATACGCAGGTAATACACTTACACAATAAAATAAAATAAAAACTAATAAAAATAAAATATTAAAAAATTTTAAAAGAAAAAACAAATGCTTGTGAGGATTCAGACAAAAGCGAACCTTCATATTCTTCAGGTGGGAATGCCCTGCCACTATGCAAATCAGT
>NW_008445658.1:0-488 GCF_000622305.1 Nannospalax galili
ACCAAGTCACAGGAGAACAGGAGGCTCCTGTCACCTGTGAGCATGTCTTCCAGGCCCAGGGCAGCTTCTCTTGTGCTGGGCAGATCGTTCCTCACAGGAACAGCAAGTACTGCTCCAGAGACCCATCACAGGCACGAAGCCCAGCCTATGCCCTCCCAGACACGCCCTAGGGGATAAGGAGGGCCCTGAAGGGCAGCATCGGAGGGGTGACTACAAATGCCATCCCACACACCAGCATCACCTCTGGATTCAGTAAAGAAATGAATGAACCACTGACGGCTGGGCCGGCCTGACCTTAGTGGTCAGCTAAGCCAAAGCCTGGCGTTGTGGACCACGGTGGCCTTCCTGGTGGTTCACAAACAAACCAGACTCATCAGAGGAAGCCCTGAAAGGTGCAGCAACAGACGGAGCAGCGGATGTGACTGGGAGCTGGCCAGCCCCGTCCTGATACACCCCTGACCCTGTGGGGACTGTCCCTGTGAACTCAA
>NW_008445659.1:0-487 GCF_000622305.1 Nannospalax galili
CCTCAACCCAGGTGTGTCAAGTTGACACTAAAGCTATCCAGCACACTTGCCTTCATTAGTTCCAGAAGTGTCCTTCAACTGAGTAGATTCTACTCAGTTCTTTACCATTGTGACCTTCCAAACATGGCTGATAGATGCATTGAGCCTATAAGGAACTATGGTCCCAGTTGGTCTAATCTTGTCTGATATAACCCATCAAGCAAGCACTGCACCTGTGTGCAAGAAAAGACACTAAGCAAAAGTGTGATTTTCAGGAGCTGAAGACTGAGACTCATCTTAGAGTCTACAACAACCGTGTATGTGTTGGTAGCTTTGCAGAAAGAATGAAATACCACACATACCATTAGTGCACTGTGAAGTCCTTTTATGAAGAAGGAAAATCAGTGCCTCCCTGTGACACACTAACACTTAACACTGACTGAACTCTTTATTGGTTTCTTTGTTATCAGTTTGAATGTGGCAATATACTGCCGTTCTTCCAAAAAAA
>NW_008445660.1:0-488 GCF_000622305.1 Nannospalax galili
TTTTGGTCTTTTTGAGACAGGGTCTCCCTGTAGCCACAGCTGGCCTGAATTCCCTATGGAGACCATGCTGTCTTAGAACTCAGAGATCTGTCTGCCTCTGCCTCCCAACCGCTGGGATTAAAGGCATGCGCTATCACACCCAGCATTTTCTTTTAATAGAAAATACTCCTATCTACTTGGGTAAAGATCAAGAAAGTTTATCAGGGGCTGAAGAAATGGCACTTCCTGCTCTTCCAGAAGACCTTGGTTTGGTTCACAGCACCCACATAGCAGCTGTCACCTGTCTGTAGCATTTCCAGGGGATTCAAGTCCCTCTTCTGGCTTCTGTGGGCACTGCATGCATGTGGTGCACTTAAACACATGCAGACAGCACTCTTAAATATCTTAAAATAACTTAACTGTATAATATTAAGCATGACAATCCCAAATGATTATTAGCCAGGGAGAAACAGAACTCAGGGAAATAAGGACATTTTGGACTTTTTTTT
>NW_008445661.1:0-488 GCF_000622305.1 Nannospalax galili
TTCACTCACTATTCTCACTAATCCTCAGTCTATCAGCAAATCCTGTTGGATTTGTGTGCATCCCATCCTTTGAATTCATTGACTCCCCTCCATCTCTAACATTACCACCCTTACTACCATGATCTCTTTCCTTGACAAATGCAATAGTATCTCAATATTGGTGTTCTTCCTTGGATCCACCCCACATCCCTTTTGAACTATCTATCATGCAGCATCCAGGGTATTCTTCAAATAGAAATCAGATTATATGAGTCTCTGGAAAGAACCCCTTGAATAGTTTAGATTTCTTGCCTACAGATAAATTCAAAGGTTTGAAACATTGTCCATATGGGCAGCTTGTCCTGTCCACCTCGCCAACCTCACTTGAGCACTTTCTCCACCAGGGCCCAACTGTACTGTCCCCGTTCCTATTTCTGAAGCAGGCCTCAATCTTTCGTACTTCTAGGGTTTTGCACTTGGCATTCCTTTTTACCTGGGTTTTTTTTTTT
>NW_008445662.1:0-488 GCF_000622305.1 Nannospalax galili
TCATGGAGTAAAACAAAGTTGAACAAAACCTGTAAAATTAAACTGTCCTGACTTAAAAAATGTTATGTCACTGATACACAGAGTGTGCTTCTAATTTCAGTGCTGTATTAGCTGGTTTAATTCTCATAACCTTGATTCCTGTCACCCAATCCCCTTGTTCATTGAATTACCATGGTAACTTCCCTTAGTGATGTCAAATTTTCTTTGCTTTTTCTCTTGGGGTGAAATCACACTGACATGTGAATTTCACTCTTCCTCACTATTCTGCCACAGGCCAGTTGTACTCATGAAACAAACCAACCATCAGAAATCAAAATGTGTCATAGACCCTGAAATCTTATGCTAGAACCTGGTTACAATGTGGTTACTTGATTTATCTAGAATATACTTACCCTTGATGATAATCTAAGAAAAACTGAAGGATTTAGCCTTTCCAAATCCTCACAAAGAGCCCATGACTCTTGAAAAACTGTCTTCCACATTCATGA
>NW_008445663.1:0-488 GCF_000622305.1 Nannospalax galili
CCATAACAATGAACAAATGAGTCAACACAATGCTCAATGTTCCTTCACAATCCCCCAAAGTGCCATCACAATGATCTATTGTGACGTCACAATGCTCCAATGTGTCATAACAGTATTCACTGTATCATCCCAATGCCCTGTGTGATCACAATGCTCCAATATGTCATCAGAATGCTCCAATGTGATGTCACAATGCTTAGTGCGACAACACAATGCTCCAATTTGTCATAACAATGCTCAATGTGCCATCACAATGCTTAATGTGAACTCAAAATGCCCCAATGTGCCATAACAATGCCACCAGGTGCCATCACCATCATCCAATATGTCTTCAAAATGCTTCATTTTGAAATCAAAATCCTCAGTGTGCCATCACAGTGCAGCAATGTGTCAACACAATGCTCTGATGTGTCATCACCATGCTCTATGTGCCATTACAATGCCCCAATGTGTCATTACAAAGCTCAATGTGCCCAGAAAATGCTCCA
>NW_008445664.1:0-488 GCF_000622305.1 Nannospalax galili
TATTTCTATTTCATTAATTTTAGTCTTTATTTCTTATCTACTCTTTTTAGGCATTGTTTTTTTCTTGGATTTCCATGATTTTCAGGTGCATCATTAATTTACTTATATGAGATATGTCTAATTTTCTGGTGTAGACATTTCATTTTATAAATTTTACTTTTAGTACTGCCTCATTTTGTCCCATGGTTTCAGTATTTTGTGTTTTCATTTTCTTTTAATTCTAAACAGTTTTTAATTTCTTTCTCGATTTCTCCCATGATCCAATTTTCTTTTGGCAGTTTGTTGTTTAACTTCCATGCATGTCTGTACTTCTATCAATTTTTTGTTGTTAGATATCAACCACAAAGGTTTTACTCCTTTGTGGTTAGATGGACTATAGTATTAAAAATCAATTTTCTTAAATTTGTGGAGATCTGTTTTGTTTCCTAATATGTGGTCATTTTGGAGAAATTTCCATGGGCTGCTGAGAAGGAACTGTATTTTTTTTT
>NW_008445665.1:0-486 GCF_000622305.1 Nannospalax galili
CACACACACACACACACACACACACACCAGGTTCTCAGTGATTTTTGGATACCTAGAAATCATGTCATTAATTATGGGTCCTGATCAAATCTAAATGTGAAAATTCACCACTCTCCAGATGTGTTCGCCTTCTGTCTGACAATTTAGAGACTACTTGGGACTCAAGGATTCAAAGACACTACATATACTGTGCTAAGACACCATTAATAATTCAAAAGACTGAACAACTTTATCTGTATATTTTCCTACTTTCGAGGTAATACAATCTAACTCTAATCATGCTCAAGAAAGTATTTATGCTTTCCAACCAACTATCCACAGCTGCATTGCAACAAACAAATACAAAATACTCCTATTAATGTAAAAGAAACAGGCCAACTATTAGAGCTGCTCCTACCACCAGCTAGGTAGTAAGTAAGAGTGCAAAAACACTTAACAGAATTTGCATAAGCACCTCCTTGCTGTCAGCCTCAGACACTAAAGAAA
>NW_008445666.1:0-488 GCF_000622305.1 Nannospalax galili
GACAAGTGTCAGTTCCTGGCAGTCCATGGCCTCACCTTGCAGAAAGAGCCTAGTCAGAAGAGAGCATGAAACGGTCCTTGCAAGCTAAGAGGCAGAAAGTAGGGTCCTTCCCCTGGCCTAGTGTTGTATAGGACTGTCCTCTGACAGACAAACAACAGACTCCATCTTCCCAAGCTTGGTTGTGCCTGTCTTCCTAGGATTGTCACAGCTGAGCATGTTGACTGTCATGTCCCCAAAAGGAAGGAGAGGCAGGAAGAGTTATGAGACCCTTGCCTGAGAGTCAGCCACATCTTCCAACCAACCAACTGGTTCTAGTTGCATGTGGCCTGGGAGGGGAGGGAAAGGGTATATAGCCTGAGGAAGCCTAAGGGACTCTCTCAACATTCTATGCAGCTATCGGGGAGCCATCATTCAAGTAAAGACTTTCCAGTGTGGCCTTAGGAGGGGGAGTACCCACATTCCTGTATGTAAACCTGTCCCCCATTGCT
>NW_008445667.1:0-488 GCF_000622305.1 Nannospalax galili
ACATAATATGATCATATGATTTTTTTTCTATAGTCTATTTTATGCAGTAGATGATATTAATTTTTGAATATTTTCACATCCATGAATACTTAGAATAAATCACAGTTGGCTGTGATATGTTATTATTTTTATACATTGTTGGATCACAGTGCATTAATGACTTTGGAGATAAAAAATATCAAGAAAAACCATCTACTACCTTAAAGAATCTTGTACACAATCACAAACAAAAGCTTAGCAAGTGTCCTAAAATAGGAGGAAATCCTCTGCATAGCTAATGGAGGGGAACGATCATTTCTGGTTTGGAAGATCTAAGAAGCACACAGATCAAATGTGGCTAATATAGATCAGCATTTGAGTTCCTTTTAAAAAAAGATTTTATTTTATGTGTATGAGTGTTTTTCCTACATGTAAGTGCACCATGTATGTGGCTGGTGACTTGTACACAACTAAAAGAGGCCTTCAGATCCCATAGAACTAGTGCTAAG
>NW_008445668.1:0-488 GCF_000622305.1 Nannospalax galili
TTATTAAAATGTGGAGGGACTTTGCATGAAATTAAAGTTGCCATTAGTTGAATAAAATTCTACATAACAAACTTCATGACCTCCTTATTATAGCCACAAAAGATATTATAGTATAAACAAAAAAGATAAAATATTAAATTCCTAGTATCTTGGACAATCATTCAGTCAGGAAAAAGACACTACAAGAGAGGAACAAAACAGCAACAAAGGGGAAACCAAGAAAAAGCAAGCACTTGCAGCAGCCATCATTACTTCTTTTTACTTGAAAAAGTTAATTTATTGAATGATTCATCGTAAGAGCCTGCAAGTTCTAACAGTCTAGAATTACACAGAGTTAATTATTACTTAGCAACATGAGATGATTGATTAATACATAAAAAGAGATATTTATATGATTTGAAAAAAATTGTTTGCATGCATGAGTATCTCTGTGTGCATCACACATGAGAGTTGCCACCCATAGGAGGCCAGAAGAGGACAACAGATCT
>NW_008445669.1:0-488 GCF_000622305.1 Nannospalax galili
GGAGGGAGGGAGGGGAAAGAGCGAGTGAGAACGTCACCCCTACCCGGCCGCTGGCGCATGCATTGGGCTCTGGAAGAGGGGCGAAGGGCGGGGCTCGGTCCGTGACGTTAAGGCGGGGGCGTGTCTTATGCAGATGAAGGCCGCGCAGGGGCTGCTGCGTTCACAGCCGCTGCTGAAAGTCGAAGGATTCCCGTGGCTTGGCAGAGAACACACGGTCGTGGGTGGCAAAGAGCGCAGGAGGGAGGTGCGTCTGAGGCAGGGGAGGCCCGAGACTGCGAGCAGCCCGGTAACCGTGTGTTTAGAGTGCAGGTTGCGAGGATGTGAATCGGGCCTGTGACCAGGAAAACCATACTTACCTGGCAGGGGAGATACCATGATCAGGAAGGTGGTTTTCCCAGAGTGAGGCTCATCCATTGCACTTTGGGGTGTGCTGACCTCTGCGATTTCCCCAAATGCGGGAAACTCGACTGCATAATTTGTGGTAGTGG
>NW_008445670.1:0-488 GCF_000622305.1 Nannospalax galili
TCAGAAGGTAGATGCAGGAAGATAAGTTTAAAGTCATCCATAGTTACATAAGGAGCTCAAGGCCAGCCTAGGGATATGAGACCCTGTCTCAGAAAAAAATGTCTTCAAAAAGAATAAACAGTTGGTGCTGGAGAGATGACTCGGAGGTTGAGTGCATACTGCTCTTCCAGAGGACCTGAGTTTGGTTATTAGTACACACTTGGGAGGCTCACAACCACCTGTCATTGTAGCCCCAGAGTATCTGAGACCCTCTTCTGGCCTCTTTGGACAACAGCACACATGTGTGCACACTCCCACTCACACATACACACACACACATACACATAAATAAAAATAATCTTGCCATGTGTGGTGGTACGTGCCTTTAATCTCAGCACTCAGGAGGCAGAGGCAACTTGATCTATGTGAGTTCTAGGCCAGCTGGGACTACAGGGAGACCCTGTCGCAAAATCATTGTCATCGTCATCGTCATATTTTATCTAAAGGGG
>NW_008445671.1:0-488 GCF_000622305.1 Nannospalax galili
AGAGGGAGGTGAGGGCAGGGCCAGGCCCAGAACAGTGCTCCTGGGGACCTGAGAAGGCACTGAGTTGGTCTGGATGAAAAGCTGTATGTATGTTTTTTGAGACGGTTTCCTTGTAGCTGCAGCTGGCCTGGAATTCACTATATGGATTAGGTTGGCCTGGATTTGGGAGATCTGCCTGCCTCTGCCTGTGCCACCACACCTAGATAAAAATAACATTTTTATTTGTTCTCTGAAAATTTCATACATGTATACAATGTATTTTGATCTTATTCACCCTACTACCTCCTTCCCAACTCCCCCCAGGAACTGCCAACCCGTCTCCCTCGTGATTTCATGTCTTCTTTTTTTTGTTGCTGTTGTTAATAGTCCCCTAAGTCCAATAGGTACTGCTACAATAGGTGAATTTTGTGGGGCCTCTTGTTTAAGCCAGGCATCAGCGATAGCATCGATAACATCATCTACAATCCCAGTATTCAGGAGGCAGAGGT
>NW_008445672.1:0-488 GCF_000622305.1 Nannospalax galili
TTTGAGAAATATTCTTATTAATTATTTGGAGGAGAATTTCCTAGTCTAGTCATTGGGTCAGTACTAGAGCCTGTGTCCACCACAGCTCAGTGTGAAGAGCTGTCTGGTGGTCCTGGACTTTGGATCCCTTCGAGTTTACCTGGAGTTGGGATTTAGGGTTGCCAGCCTGCAGTTTTGGTCCTTGTGGTTGTTGTGATGATGCCACAAGCCTGGTGTCTGCTACTGTGGAAAGTGACCTGGAGGTAGACATGGAGTGTCTGATCTGGAATCTGGCTGGCAAAGGTCCTTTCGGGTCTAGTACAGTAATCCTGGGTCTTGTACCTACAGAAACAGAGGACTCAGGACTAACCTGGACCCTGGACAGAGGGCCTCTCTTAATATTGAGAAGAGCAGCCTTAAGAGTTGGTCTGCTGGTGTTGATCTGGATGTCTGAGCTGCTGGATCTGACTGGAACTATGTTCCACTAAAGTAGTCCTGCTTTTGTGGTG
>NW_008445673.1:0-488 GCF_000622305.1 Nannospalax galili
GCACTGACTGTAGAAATTACATCATCAGTCCTTAATGCCTATTGTTTACTGAACAACAGTCTCAATAAGACCTTTAGTAGCATTGTAGAGCAGCTGAACCAGATCAGCTCTCACTGTGGCCCACTCTTTACCGCTCCCTGGTAGGTAAAATGTGAGAAGCACATTCCCCAAAAGACCAAGATTAAAGAACAACCAAATCCTTTCAGTAATTCTTCCAGAGGGGAGAAAAATAGGTAGAACAGTATCAGGTGGATGTTGAGCTACAACAGAGGACACATTTGTGCCTCCCTTATTAAAGTGCTCTATTTATAGTGCTCCCTGCTGGGCCCAGGTTCTTCACTCCTGTCTGCATTCTGGCCTGGTGCACTGGACTTCCCTGTGTATGTTACTTCTACCATGTCTTGCAGTCCTGTCATGGCTAGCTTCGAAAGAGGAGGAGTCTCCCTCTACTATATATGGCTTGGATGTTTTGTCCATGATTTTTTTTT
>NW_008445674.1:0-488 GCF_000622305.1 Nannospalax galili
TTCTGTCCCTGGCTCCATAAGCTCATAGTCTTTTCATATTGAAAATACATTCACTCCAACCTCAAAATTCCTCATAATCTTTAAGAGTCCCAACACTGTTCAAAATTCCAGTCTCTTGCAAGACTCAAGAATTTCTTAACAGTAAGCCCCTGTAAAATAAAAAATCAAGTTAGATAGTTTTCATAAACAATAAAGCAGAGCAAACACTTCCTTTCCCCAAAGAAGGAATGGAATGTAGAAAGGAAAGATCAGAGAAAAGTAAAATCAAAGCCCAAGAGGAAATATGCCAAACCGTGAAGCTCCATATCCAGGATCTCTGCTCCTAATAGAATCTCCTAGGCGTCAAAAACTTGGGCGGCTGCCCACCTACACCAGCCCTGCTCCCTACAGCACATGTAGGCTCTCCTTTGGGCCAGCTCTCCTGCTTTCAGCTCTCCTTGGCTGACAGCCCTTGTTCTGTAATCTCTCCACCATGCAGTCTCTGCTGC
>NW_008445675.1:0-488 GCF_000622305.1 Nannospalax galili
GGGTCGCGGCCGCCGCCGGGGTCGGCGCGGCTGCGGCTGCGGTGGCAGAGGAGGTGGCGAGACCCGGAGGATCCGGACCAGGGTCCGAGGGGGCACTGGGGGCACCGAGAGCCGCTGCAGGCCCGGCGCGGCTAGGCGGCCCGTCTTGCAGAGCAGAAGTACCCGACGCTGCAGAAGCCGCCGCCCTGGGCTGTGCGCTCCTCGTCTGGGCCGCCTCCAGGCCCGGGCAGCACCTCGCAGTCAGAGTCCATCACGGTGCACCGCAGGAAGCGCTGGGGCCGCGGCCGCGCCGTCCTCGCCCGCGGCTCCGCCAAGCTCGCGGCTCCCCGCGTCGCCTCATCTACTCCGGGGAAGTCTCGGCGACCGCCATCGCCTTCCATCTCGGCGGGCCAAGGACACACGGGCCCGCTGCGGCTGTCCGGGTCGCGGGATGAGAGAGCGCCGTCCCTGGGCCCGCGCCCTTCCCAACGCCGGCAGCAGAGGTGGCC
>NW_008445676.1:0-488 GCF_000622305.1 Nannospalax galili
ACCAGGAAGTCAACTGGTCATCCCTCCACCTGTAGAGTTACCTAGGGCTCATGGTGGAGGGTCCTCAAGTGCTGTCCCCCTCAGTCCTCTATCTCAGTTAGTTCCAGGGTCTTGGGGCTTTTTCCTTGTCTCTTGAGGGGACATTCACCCTTCCAATGTCCCAACTCCCTGCAATAGGCGCATTGATCCTTTTTAAGAGGAGGTCTCTCCCTGCTTCCACCGAATGGGGAGTGGCCTCCAGTCATCTGGGCCCTGAACTATGGGTGTGGAGGCTTTCCCCTTTCAGTAAAGAGAATTTTGGTGGGCCCCTTCATTTGTCTTTCCTCCGAGGTCTCTCTATTGTTATACACCTTATTAGCCACTGCTACCAATTCCATTAAATTTTTACCTTCAAATCCTTCAAGTCATTGGAGCTTTCTCTTGATGTCAGGGGCTATCTGGTTCACAAAGGCCATATTAATTGCCATTTGGTTTGCTGGTGCTTCTGG
>NW_008445677.1:0-488 GCF_000622305.1 Nannospalax galili
GTTAGAAGGGTTATAGCCTGCATGACTGAGTAATTCTGAATCTAATAGCTGGTGCCTATTAAATCAAAACCCTAGTGTCAAATATGGGATGCTTCCTTATGGTCAGTGAGAGCCCAGAGGCTCCCCCTAAGGATAAGAGGCTCTTGCTGTTCCTCTTGGATGGCCACCAAAACTGGCTGGTAAGACCTTATTACTGAAGACACCACATACCTTGGGTAGAAGATGGAGAGAAATGGAAGTGGACTTGACCTGGAAGCTTACTCTGTACTGGCCAGCTTCACAGTTGCTCGAAGGTGCAATACAGGGTTCTGGGGGAGAAAAGGCATCAACGATCTTACTCAGCTGAGACCCCTACTAATGACAGCACAAACCTGTTAGGCAAGATGTGCCCCTTGGTGAAATAGTGGCCCAGCTATGTGAGGGGAATCAAATGCTCTCTGACTGGTTTTGTGCCTCCAGTGGAGGGAATCTGTAGCCATGACTGAGGA
>NW_008445678.1:0-488 GCF_000622305.1 Nannospalax galili
TCAGCAGTTAAGAGCACTGGCTGCACTTGCAGAGGACTCAGGTTCAATTCCCAGCACCCATAGGCAGCTAACAATTGCTGGTAACTCTGGTTCCAGGGGATCCTACTCCCTCTTCTGACCTTTGTGGGCACTGCATGGTACAGGTGCACTTACATACATGTAGGCAATACACTCACATACTTAAAAAATAATAAAATATTATGAAAAAAAAGATGAACAAGATCTACAAATCTTTGACCAAACTAAAAGACAGACAAGACCCAAATACATAAGATTGGAGATTAAAATGGAGGCATTACAACAAATAACAATGGAGTTCATAAAATCATTAAGACATATCTTAAAAACTTATATTACACTAAATTCAAAATCTAAAAGCATGGACTAAATTCTAGACACATATGACCTACCAAGATTAAGCCAAGAGAATACACACAGCTTAAGCACATCTACAGCAAGCAATGAGATTGTGGTAGTAACAACAACAA
>NW_008445679.1:0-488 GCF_000622305.1 Nannospalax galili
CCAGTCTGGTACTTTTAATTACCATGTGCTAAAAGAGCTAGATAAAGCTTGGGCAAAATAGTTGCACATTTTAAGATATATAATTCATGTCAAATTCATATTTAATTTGGTATTATGGGTTGAGATATTTTTATTTCTATGCAAATATCTTTTGCCTTCTCAGCATTTGCTGAAATCCTCATTGAATTAACTGTTAACTTTTTCAACAATTAGTTATTTAGATAAGTATAGGTTTGTTTTTGAGTTATTTTGAATATATTCTTATGTATTATTAATATACTGTATAGTTAACTATAACTATTCCTTAAGAGCAACATTCTGCTGTTTTGTTATTTGCTTCTAGTAACATATATGAAATAATCTTATCAAATATTATTTTTAGGAGCCTACTTGAATTATGTGTAAAATTACATTGAAACTATAGAATACTTTGGGGCTAATCACCAACCTAATTTCATTCAGTCTTTCAGTTTATAAATATGATCCAA
>NW_008445680.1:0-488 GCF_000622305.1 Nannospalax galili
AGAGGGTGTCTCTGGGGAATGGAGGATTGTCTTCAGCTAAGACCCTTTCTTGTCTGTGGTGCTGGATATTGGTCTGTGAAAAATGATTAGCTTTGATTCCCACACATGGCAGGTGTTGTATATTTAGTCTGCACCTTTCTGGTTGGCACAGAATAAGTTTCAACCTTTTTGCTGAGTCACTGTCAAGACTGAAGTTGATGGTGAATGTCTTTCTTTCTTTCCACTGTCCTATTCCACTTGTGTTTCACAGAACTTTGATTTGTTCCACATCTTTGATTTGGTGCCTAAATTTATATAAAGATCTCAATTTCAATCTTCATTTTACTTCACCACAGACATTATGAATAGTTATGGTAATGGTGGTGAAAATCACACCAGGCTCTCTAAGTCCATTGTCTGTTTAACATTTCTTGTGTCAGAATACTAACTGTTCTGATTTTGAGGACTCTTCATGAAATGATAACAAAACACTCAAGAATTTCTTTAGC
>NW_008445681.1:0-488 GCF_000622305.1 Nannospalax galili
TTTGGTGCTGTGACACATCTCTGAGCAAACAGTGAAGGCAACTGATACAGTTCCTCGAACAACTGATACACTGAGAGTTAATAATAGTTTAAATAAACATAGAGCCTACTGAAAACACGTAAATCGACTATTCCAGATCACAAATTCAATTCTCTCTGATTTTCCAGTCTTTACTATCTCTACAAGTGCCCACAGTTTCCCCCAAGTCATGTAATAAAGGAAGTGAAAAGAAAGGGTATCAACATGGATGGAGGCGAAATCTCAGCTTGGCATCAACATGTGAACGAGTCACTAGGGTCCAGTGCAGGGTTCCCTGTAAGGATCCAGGAGACTGAGCTCTCTTGGAGTCAGCCTCCTATACTGCAGTGCTCCTAGGGAGGCCAGTGACAAGAATTTGTGCTCATGGTGGGAAATGAAGGACAGAGGGAATATTAAGGTTCAGGCAGGTTTTCTGTTTGTTTGTTTTTACAACATCTAAGAAAAGTGAA
>NW_008445682.1:0-488 GCF_000622305.1 Nannospalax galili
GGTCTTCCTTTGAATGAGGTGCGTGTGACCATCCAAGCCACTGTTTGACAACAGGCTTTCCTTCACTGGTTCCTGAGTTAAATTCTGCTGTGTGAACCACAGTTTATCCAGGTCCATGCCGTTCATGATCGTAGTTCTAGTTTTCTTTTCTGTTGCTGTGATAAAACACAGAAAGCATCTTACAGGGCAAATGGATTATTTGGCTTACCCTCCCAGGCCACAGCCCATCACTGACAAAGTCAGGGCAGGAACTCAAGTGGGAGCTGGAGCAGAAACCAGAGGAATGTGGTTTGCTGACTCGCTCTCTGGCTCATACTGAGCTAGCTTTCTTATAGAGTATGGGACCACCTGCCTAGGGATGTTGATGCCTAAGGTGGGCTGAGCTTTCCCACATCAATCACCAATCAAGACAATCCCTCACAGACATGATCCAACCTGATCTAGACAGTCCCTCTCAGATGACTCTGGGTTACCTCAAGCTGACAGGT
>NW_008445683.1:0-488 GCF_000622305.1 Nannospalax galili
TAGGTGTCTTTGTTCTTCCAGGAATACAAAGTTACTATAAGTTTAAGACAGCAACCTATCTCTGTGCCATCAGCCAAAGCCAAAAGGGGAAAGCACATAAGGAAGGCCGAGATGCAAGCCTTTCCTCCTGCTTCTCATAACCTATGGGCCCAAACCGAGCACTCAGATGCCTATTTTAGTTTTAGATATGACTCATTTTGTTGAGATAAAAGCTAATGTTAAAATCTGGAAAATGATAAGAGGATCTAATGATATAAAATGAACACATGGGGCTGGTGAGATGGCTCAGAGGTTAAGAGCACTGGCTACTCTTGCAGAGGACCCTGGTTCGATTCCTAGCACCCACATGGCAGCTAACAACTGTCCATGACTCAAGTTCCAGGGGATCTGATGCCCCTTCTGACCTCTACACTCATTGCAAGGCACAGGTGCATTTACATACCTGCAGGCAATACACTCATATACATAAAAACAAAAATAAAAAAAAA
>NW_008445684.1:0-488 GCF_000622305.1 Nannospalax galili
TTCTTATTGATTACCGAATCCTGTCATTTTTTGCTTACCATTTTTTGATTAGCTTCTACTTCAACAGCAGCTGATTCTATTTTTATTCACATACAACCTGGTAAAGTGTATTTACTTTTACCTACAAGTCCAGCTTGCTCCAGCCTCTCCCCCTCACCTCACTAGGTACTCAAGTTCCATTACTCTATAACTTTTAATTCTTCTAAAAATACTTTTTCTGACTTGCCAGTCCATTCATAACTGGGCTTAAAACTCCTTACTTGTACTTTGCAAACACCCTAATCAAGTACACTGTTGAACCTGAAGTGATATGTTGGCATATTTCTTTGGCCATTGAATGTCTATTTTATGTAACCCATATTGGCAACAACCAAGTGCATAAAAATATCTGCTGAAGTTAGATAAGAGAAGCAACTGGGGCCTTTAATCCCAGCACTCAGGAGGCAGAGGCAGGTAGATCTCTGTGTTCAAGGCTAGCCTGGTCTACA
>NW_008445685.1:0-488 GCF_000622305.1 Nannospalax galili
GTGTTAACAGGTTCATCAAGAGCTCAGTGGCTAGTGTCAGAAGGTGTGAGTTTCTGGAGTTAAATATTAGTTTAGTTCTTCAGTGCTCTTCTTTCCTGTGATGGCTTCTATTGTCACTGCAATTCTATTTCAGGCAAGTGAATATGCTACAAGAGCCCTCAATCTGGCCGAAGAACAGAACCTTGGTGTCTCAGAGCAAAATGTTATTCAAGACTTACTACAGATGATCTCAGCGGAAGAAGAGCAACCCATCACGTAGTGAGCCACAGCGCTGGGTGGGGCTGCTCAGGCTGCTGACTGACTGCTTGCAGCTGTTCTGAGGTCCTCTGGACTACTGGTATTTCCACTCTTCCCTGGACAGCACTCTGAACCGTGATCTAATTAACATGTGCCATATGTAAGGTAGTATAGAGATTTAGACACGGAAGTCAATAAAGCTGTTGTTTTTCATGACCTTTTACTTGACTTATTGTGACCTTGCATGACTT
>NW_008445686.1:0-488 GCF_000622305.1 Nannospalax galili
AGAGCACTTGCCTAGCAAGCACAAGGCCCTGGGTTCGGTCCTCAGCTCTAAAAACGAAAAGCCTGTAAGAAGTCTCTTATCACTCCTTCAGCTCCACAATTCTATGACGGCAGAAGACGAGGCTGTGAGCATGCCAGTTCATGAAAGCATTTTAAAAGAAGTGCAGGAGTTTTGTGGTATATAAGACCCAAACCAGCAGACAAATCCATGGTCTTCTCTATTCCTGCCTGTACTGAGTGGCATCCACTTTCAATTCTTGTAGCTGTTTCTTCTAAATTTTATTTATATTTCTAAGTAATATGATTATATTACTACGTGGTTTTTAAATTTATAGATACTATCTTTTGACTTCCTATCATCCAAATTTACAGACCCTCCCCCTCATCCTCTCAACCAAGTTATACATAATTCTGGTTAGGTCACTATCAAGAGTATACTTTTTGTTTGTTTGTTTGTTTGTTTTGAGACAGGGTCTCCCTGTAGCCCCA
>NW_008445687.1:0-488 GCF_000622305.1 Nannospalax galili
AACTCCAGTTCCAGAGGATCTGACACCCTCTTCTGGCCTTTGCAGGCATTGCATGTACATGGTGCACTTACATACATATAGGCAAAACATTCACATATATATAACACAAAATAAGTTTAAAACTTTTTTAAAAGAACGAGTATAGCTGACCAGCATAAGCCTTGTAGAGGAGGAGGGGAACAGGGTATGTGAGAGTGCTCACTGGAGGAGAGACAAGTCTCCAAGAGCAACTTGGGATACAGATCAGCCAAACCACAACAAATAACCTTAACAACTCCAGGTATGTCCAACCCACAGGCCTCTGGTGCCCCAGGGTAGCTATGAATACAACCCAAAACAAAATTGTAAGTTTAGACTATGAAAGCTGAGTGTGGTGGCACACACCTTTGATTCCCCACACTCAGGAGGCAGAGGGAGGCAGAGCTCTGTGAGATTGAGGCCAGACTGGTCTGCACAGTGAGTTCCTGGTCAGCAGGGGCTACTGGGAG
>NW_008445688.1:0-488 GCF_000622305.1 Nannospalax galili
GGAGTATACCTGCTAACTGAAGATTTATGGCATCTGTAGGTTATGCTTGGCTTGCATCTGCAAAATAGCAATTGCTACTTAATAGAATAGAAATTGTTAAGGGGGCTCTCCACCTGTAAGCCTGAGAACTTTAACTTTTCACCCCTGGTTATAGTTTCTCTGTGTAAAATCTAACTCTAGAGATGGCTCTGGACCTCACACAGGGGTTTTGGCCCCTTGTGTAGCCCTGGCAGGCAATACTTTCATTCGGCAAAATTTGTCTGAGTAGGCTTCTCTGGTGAAGCACCCCACAACAATATTTCCTTTCCCAAAAGATGTGATCTTAAACTTCAGGGACAATGAAAATGTCCAGTCCCCTATGTTCTCCATGCCACTTATGAAGAATTCAGAGAAGAACCCAGAGGAGGATGTTGATAACCTCCTTTTACAAGTACCAGAGTGATTGTGGGCAAAATCCTCAACAGCCATAGAATGAACAAGATCTGCTG
>NW_008445689.1:0-488 GCF_000622305.1 Nannospalax galili
ATGGGTGCACTTACATGCAGGCAAAATTCTCATACACATAAAGAAAAAAATTTGTGTGTATGAATGTGTGGTATATGCATGTGTGTGGTGTGTGCATATGTGTGGTGTGTGCATGCATATGCATGTGTGTGCGGGTGCACTAGTTGGAGGAAGTATGCCACTGAAAAAATGTTCTTTGGGCTGTATTTCATTCTGGTCTCTTCTGATAGCACATTTCTTTCTGCTTTCTGTCTGCAAAGAATAGCCTCCACCACAAACTTCCACCACCATGATTTTCTGCCCAAGTTCATGGGACCACGCAACTAGGAACTGAACCTTGTGAACAGGAGCCAAAATCAGTCATTTCTCTCTTATTTCTGTCAGGTGTTTCATCACAGCAATGAGAAAAGAAACTGAAACAACCTCTAATAACCAACACAAATACATGCCCCTGGCACATACACAGGGAAGCACATTTGCGACATGCATGTATACACATACACACACAC
>NW_008445690.1:0-489 GCF_000622305.1 Nannospalax galili
GGGATAAACAAACTCTGAATTGTCTACTAGCTTCCTGAGGCTGGAGTCATTCCTTTCATCACTCTTGAGTCTTCTTGGCTTTCTTAAGAGGACGAATGCTTACCCTGCTATGACTGCTTCTTTTCAGATAAAAATACAGTGCTCCACCCAAGCAGGTTATCATGGGCTTCATGGAGGTTCAACCCAGTGTGGCTGTGCTCATCCCAAACAGAGGAGGCAGATTTGCCTTCAAAGCTTTCTTTTTGTATGCTTTGTGACGTCTTCCATTTTTAAATAAAACTGATATGAGCAATGCTGACTCCTCTACAGAAAAGAACATTTCTAGGAAAAGAAACATCTCTTAAACGCCGTTCCTTGCCTCCCCTTTCACTGGAAAAGATGGGATTTATTTATAACATGCTGTTGTCACTCACCATTTTATCTTTTCCCACATTTCCTCATGTATTTCAGGAGCACAGTCTCGATGAACTATGACATACTGTACTCTTA
>NW_008445691.1:0-489 GCF_000622305.1 Nannospalax galili
ATGAGACATTGGAGCATTATGATGGTGCCTGAGCCCTGTGATGTCACTTTGGAGCATTGTGATGACACACTGAAGAATTGTGATGTCACACTGGACCATACCTTTAACACATTGGAGCATTGTGATATCACATTGTAGCACTGTGATGAAATATTGAAGAACGATGATGACACATTGGAACATTGTGATGACATATTGGTGCATTGTTATGGCACACTGAGCATTGCGATGGCACCTGGAACATTGTAATAGCACATTGGAGGACTGCATTGACACATTGGGACATTGTACTGTCACACTGAGCATTGTGATGACACATGGGGCATTATGTATGGACACTGAGCATGTTGACAGCACTTTGAGGATGGTGCTGACACATTGGAGCATTGTGATACCCATTTGTGCATTATGATGGCACACTGAGCATTGTGATGGCACAATGGAGCATTGTGAATACATACTGGAGCATTGTCATGTCACAGTGGGGCA
>NW_008445692.1:0-486 GCF_000622305.1 Nannospalax galili
ACACACACACACACACACACACACACACAGAACTAGTTTAAAGAATTAGTTTTCCTCTTAGAACCACACACAATTTCTGTGCCTGTCTGCCTTTTAAATTGATGAACAACGGTGACAATTGCTATTGCATTTTTAAACAGAAAAGTACAGCCAAAAACATTGGGACTACACTTAGATTCTAATATTTTAAAGAACTCACATTCCAACTGGGACTTCATTTGGTAGAGGTCTGTGAAAATCAAGAACTGAGAGGAAAACACTACTGGTAAAGAACTTGAGAGTAAGCATCCAGAGTGATGCAGTCAGGACCCCCAAGGGAGAAATGCCCTTCTTGTGGTTCCCGATATAAGTGAACCCTCCAGCACACTTACATCTTCTTATTTGATCCTTGTCTACACTTGCTTAGCACAGGATAATTTCTCTAACCACCTTTTCTCTCCCACAACGCCCTGGAAAAAAAAAAAAAAGAAAAAGAGAAAAAAAAAA
>NW_008445693.1:0-489 GCF_000622305.1 Nannospalax galili
GGCCAGTGGAAAAAGGAAACCACAGACTAGTAGGAGACTTAATAACAACAATAAAAGCCAGTCAGGAATGAGGATGTATAAGAAGTATTCAAAACCAGCATGCTGAAAGAAGACAGTCCTCAACCTAACTGTCTATATTCACCAAAAACATTTTTCAAGAATGGTGGTGAAATAGACATTTTCAAGAACCCAAAAAGTGTTTATCATCAAAACTTTCAATAAAAGCTTTTACAAAGGAAGTGCTTTAACCACAAAGACAACGGTTCAGGGAGGATAAAAGTGATTGGAGAAAGCAGTAAAAATGTAGGAACCAATGCAAGTGCTGGCTGAAAGCACAATTCTAACCAGGCTGCCAGCTATGTGAGTTTTTAAGAGTTAATATATAACAAAAATACCATATAACTCATGAAGAAGTTGAATAAATTTAACAATTTTAAGGAAGATAAAGACACTGGTAAATTTATTTTGAAAAGTCAAGGGTGCCTAGTT
>NW_008445694.1:0-489 GCF_000622305.1 Nannospalax galili
TGTGTGTGTGTGTGTGTATCATGGCACATGTGTGGAGGACAGGACAACTTTCGGGAGTCAGTTATCACCCTTTACCATGTGGGTCCCAAGGATCAGACTCAGGTCATTAGGCCTGGTGGCAAGCAACTTTACCCAGAGGTTCCTAGGGTAATGAACCACTCATGTTTCCAGCAGGGCCTTCCCTGTAACACACACATCCTGCATAGGCTTTTCCCCTTCCCTCACTTCCTGTTATGGTTTGAATATGAAGTGACACCCCCCCGCACCCCCACCCCACCCAGGCTCAGGTATGGAATGCTTGGTCTCCAGCTGGTGGTGTTTTGGGAGGTGGTAGAAACTTTGGAAGGTGAAACTTTGGAAACCTAGTGGGTGGAAGTAGGTTGAAGATTGAACCTAGTCTCCAACTCCTTATTCTCTGTCTCCTGTCTGCCAAAAGCAAAGGATCTCCTCCACCACAGGCTCCTACCACCATCATATCAAGTTCTGCCC
>NW_008445695.1:0-488 GCF_000622305.1 Nannospalax galili
CCCATCATGCATCTTGAGATTTCTCAAGACCAACAGAGAAGTGTTGAGCAAAACTCTGGAAGTGAATGAGAACTCTGAGCTGCAAGGAATGTACAGAAAAAGGCTGACTACTACATCAAGGTTGGAGAAGGTCCATATCTGCAGACCGAAGACGGGAGAAGAAAGAAGACAGTGATGGAAACTGAGGAGAGGTGGACAAAAGCATGTGAGGCCAGGACAAGGTATCATGACGGAAGGTTATATACTTTTTATTTCTTATTTTTATTATATCGACATACAGTATTTTAACCTACCTATGGGTACAAATTACAATTCGAT
Source organism: Nannospalax galili (assembly GCF_000622305.1). Classification (NCBI taxonomy): domain Eukaryota; kingdom Metazoa; phylum Chordata; class Mammalia; order Rodentia; family Spalacidae; genus Nannospalax; species Nannospalax galili. Next base: position 319 of record NW_008445695.1, read on the forward strand.
AATGTATACATTATATAATGGTGAAGTCAGAGTAATTTGCATTCCCATGCCCTCAAATATTATCATTTTCACATGTTGGGAATCTTCAAATTCTTCGAGTAATTTTGAAATGTAGCTAATTTTTTTGTTTGTTTGTTTGTTTTTTGAGACAGGGTCTCCCTGTAGCCCCA
>NW_008445696.1:0-488 GCF_000622305.1 Nannospalax galili
GAGTCCTCTGCAAGAGCAGCCAGTGCTCTTAACTGCTGAGCGTCTCTCAGCCCCATTTGCATTTCATCTTCTAAGAATTGTCTGCTCACTTTATTTTCCCATGTTTGGATTATTTGGATGTTACATTTTTTGAGTTCTTTGTGTGTTATAGAGATCAGTCTTTGATCAAATATTGTGCTGATTAGTTTCTGTCAACTGACACAAACTAGAGTCATCTGGGAAGAGGGACTCTCAATGGAGAAGTTTTCTCCACCAGACTGGCCCGTGGCTATCTATGTCTGTGGGACATTTTCTTAATTGGTAATTGATGTCTGAGGACTCAGCCTACTGTGGGTGGTGCCATCCCTGGGCGGGTGGGCCTGGGCCGTCCAAGAAAGGTAGCTGAGGAAGCCAGGGAAGTAAGCCAGTGAGCAGCGTTCCTCCAAGGTACCTGCTTTAGTTCCTGCCTCCATGTTCCTCATTGAGCTCCTGCCCTGACTTCCTTCAAC
>NW_008445697.1:0-489 GCF_000622305.1 Nannospalax galili
TGAGGTACAAAGAACCAGTAATGGAGGCAGTGCTGTGATCTGCGTGTGAAACAGAAATACCAAAAGGGAGAAAGAGGCCTGCTTCAGAATCTCCACCTGGAAAATGGAGTATTTAGCAAACAAATATAAAAGGTTTCTTGCTCCAAGGAAGGGACAAAACTATCAGTGATGAAAGGAGACAGTCTGCATTAAATGTCATGATTCTTATGCACCATTGTGTAAATTACCAGAAGATAGTTCCTAATAAAAACAATGGCATACAGAGTATGGAATTTGAAACAAAGAATATGAACCAGGAAAATCGACTACCAAGAGACAAATGGATACAGGGGTCAAAAAACCCAGCAGCACATACAATCAGGCCTGTGATGTTGCAGGGATTAAAATGATAAAACAAATTATACAATGTCTTCAAATAATCACAACTATCAATTTTATGTACATTCAGCCCTCATTACACTGACAAATGATGGCCCAAGTCCTCAATCA
>NW_008445698.1:0-489 GCF_000622305.1 Nannospalax galili
GGGGAGTGGCTGAGATCTTGCCTGAGAAATTAACAGCAGCTCCTGACCCTGAAGAAGGTTATAGAACAGGGGACTGGAGATCCAAACAAGGCCCTCTTCTGGGGTGGAACCTTAGTCTACAGATGGTGTTCAACTCATGAACCTGGCCTACCAGAGGTCCCAGAAAGTCAAAGCCAGACGGAACAGTAGAGAACAACTTGGCCATCCCTCCTTTAAACTGAGGCAGAAAGGAGAAAATAACTTGCACAAGGTCATGGTTAGGTAACCAAGTTGCTCAGCTCTCAAGACTAGTGCTTCTTCCACAGTAGCCTACCACCTCCAATCAAGAACGACTAGCAAGGTTACAGATCCATCCCTCGTTACTTGAAGGGCAATGCAAGGTCACCTCTCCCCTATATACTGTCCACGTTCTGGTTTACTCTCTGTGGCTATCATAAACACCATGACCAAAACTAACTTAAGAGGGGAAAGGGTATATTTGGCTTACAC
>NW_008445699.1:0-489 GCF_000622305.1 Nannospalax galili
AGATAGATAGATAGATAGATAGATGACAGACAGACAGACAGACAGACAGATGATAGATAATTTTGCATGGTACAGAATGAAATGTTGACAAGTAGCCACAGAAGATTACCTATGCAAAGTTGACCTTCCCCCTTCATTTGACTTCTTAATGACAGAGAGAGAGATTTCCATTTATGACAGATCCAGGGGCCACCACCTTAGCCAAGCAATCTATCATCACCAGTTAACAGCTGTAATCACGTTTAGTCACTTACACTGTACCTTTACCAAACCTTGTGTTAGTTGATTAATGTTGCATGAAAAATTCCCCAGTTCTTATAAACTTGGAAGAATAGTAATTTATTAGCTCTCTCAATTTCTGCTCATTAGCTTCAGACAGCTCTTGTCTGGTTCAGCTTGTCTGTTCCATCATAGCTTAGACCACCATTGGAAAAACTGATGCTGAGAGCCTGTTCACCTGCCTGGCTGTCAATGAGAGTCTGTATCTAC
>NW_008445700.1:0-489 GCF_000622305.1 Nannospalax galili
TGGGAATGGACATTTTTTCCCCCTAGATTTGGGAACTTTTCTTCTATGATTTTTCTTAACAACATTTTCTGTGCCCTTGACATGGATTTCTTTTCCTACTATGAGCAAGATTTATAGATTTGAATTTTCATAGTGTTCCTACAATCCTACATGTTCTGTTCATTTTTTAATTATGGTTTTCTTTAAAAGTGATCCAGTTCTCTACCATGTCTTCCACTCCTGGTATTTATATCTTCTCCTGGATCCATTCTATTCTGAGGCTTTCCACTGAGCTCTTTATTAGACTTACTGAATTGTCCATTTCAATTTTTATTTCAGTTTTGTATTCTTCAAACCCCAAGAATTAAATATGAATTTGTAAAACCTGTTTTCAATTTTCAGTCCATTTTCCCCAGAGACACTGAATTTACAAATCTCTTAAGTATGCAAATTTATAACATGATTTTGTGACAATTCCTTTGGCAATGTTAATAAGTACAGATTTTTTTT
>NW_008445701.1:0-489 GCF_000622305.1 Nannospalax galili
AACAGTGGAGACAAAACTTAGGTGTCTGGTCAGTTGCCCATTGTGATTCTTTCCAAGAACTCTGTTGAGAGTCTTAAATTTAGATTTTGGAGCTAGCCTCTAGCTACATGTTGGAACACTATAATTTCATTAAGGGCTTTTCATATTGAGTAGGAATCTCAGGAGCTTGCTTTACCCATCTCCATGGAAGGTGTGATTTAAGATGCAAACTAAGTACATGCATTAAAAATTGTCCTCCTTAGGGCTCAATAGAAGGTTCAGTAGGTAAGAAAACCTGCTGTGCAAATGTGAATACATTTGAGCTTTGAAAGCCTGGCATAGTGGCACCCATTACCCCAGCTCAGTCAGGAGAATTGCTGGGGTGCTGGAGGTTGGTCAGCCTCCCTCCAGGCTAGAGAGAGCCTATCTCAAGGGAATAATGGGGAGAGTGATAAAGCAGGACACTCAGCTTCCTCTTCTGGCCTCCCTGGGCACATGTGAGCATGCACA
>NW_008445702.1:0-489 GCF_000622305.1 Nannospalax galili
AACTGAGGCTACATCTTCACCAATGGCCTCTTCTTGCCTCTTGGGGTGCAAGGCCTAAGATTCTCTCCATGACCCCTTCAATCCTGGGGTCTTTACTGCAACTCAAGTTGCACTTTCACCTATAGTCTTTCCTGGCCTCTCAGAGTGGCAACCCTCAGCTGCTCTGTGACCCCTTCACGCTTTCAACACAAGAACCATGCAAGAGATTCTTACACATTACCACGACCTGCTTCCAGCTAGAGGTAGAGGCTCCAGCTCCATCTCAACCACTGTGTGCCGACCCTGAGAAAATATTTTTCAGATTTCACCAAGGTGATGCTAGTCTCTTGTTAATTACAGATGATTTTCAGCCCCAGCTAACCAGCATCAATTGATCCAGTAAAGCAATAGTTTTACTTCAGGTTCTGGTCTCTTCTTAATCACAGCTGATTCCTAAGCCCCAGCTGACCAGAACCCACAGATTCTCAACTCAAAATATCACACAAACAG
>NW_008445703.1:0-489 GCF_000622305.1 Nannospalax galili
ACCTGTCACTCAAGCTTTTCAGAGGAATGGGTGGTTTCCAGGCTATACTACACTCCTTTCCTCTGGCTCTTACAAACTTTCATCCATTTGTTCCATGAATTTCTCTGAGCCTTGGGGATGACAGATGTAGGGTGGTCTCCCTCATATCATGGTGAGATAGTGATCTCTTGGGGCACCCCATCATTTATCTTCAAGATGTGGCCATTGATCTATCTCAGTGGTGTTTCCCCTACTACAAATACAAATGGAAGGAAGTGGACACATCTAAACAAACATGAAGGTAAATACAAATGTCTAGAAGATATCCAAGTAGGTGTACAATGTTTATTAAACAGCATACTTGAAACTGTTTCCTTGATGGGGCCTGTAGCCTTCCCTGACACAGGGGATTGGCCTGGTCTACTGTATTAGATGTGTGTTCCACCCCTAGGAGCATGGCTTATCCAATTAGAAATTTGTCAGTTGTACGTATGTTAGTTGAGCCATTAT
>NW_008445704.1:0-489 GCF_000622305.1 Nannospalax galili
CTGAGCCTAGAAGGGGTGGTGCTGAAGTCCTTGTCTTCAGAACCTCAATGGCTGAGAACCTGCCAGAGAGGAATTAGTTCCATGAGCTCCTTTCTCCTGAAGCCTGTGAGGGGTGGGACAGCTACACTGACTCTTTGGTGCGCTACTTGCCAGACAGCAATGGCCAGGAAGATGTAGTTTGCCCAGTGAACCAACATAGCTCTCCTTGATTGGTGCTCTCACTGGTCTGCCAGAAGGAAGCCTTCCTCTCATCACCACTGGTGGTTCTCCCTGTGGTTCTGTTTCATCTGTTCCACCAGTTGCACTGAGAGACCTGAGTGACTCCATCTTGTATAAAACCTTTATAGGACTGACCCAGCCCTGGGCCCTGCTCCAAGAAAAAACATAATACTTGGAACGGATAAAGAACAACTCCCCAGCCAATGGTCAATTAACCAAGGACAGGAAAGTACTAAAAGTCCAAATATCTTTTCAGATTTCCTGAAGCCA
>NW_008445705.1:0-489 GCF_000622305.1 Nannospalax galili
TGTATTTGTGCTATGACATGTCTGTGAAGGTCAGAGAATAACTTGTTGAGTTGGTCCTCTCCTTCCACCATGTGAATCCTGGGAACTAAACTCACGTTGTCAGAGTAGGCGACAACTGCTTTTACCTTTTGAGCTATCTCACTAGCCTTCAGGTCTCTTCTTTGTAAAGAACTGAACACTGATGTTTTAGGTTGAGGTGTTCAACTACTCACCTCTATCAATTTAAAGTCACTGCTGACCATGAACCAATGGATGGATGTGGCTGTGTTCCAATAAAGCTCTATCCACACCAAGTTAGTGGGTCTGTTACATGATCTGATCTGGTCCTAGACTACAGTATGCTGACTCTAATCTACTGTGTAGTCAGAGGCTTAAGTATGTTGTAAACCCATCCCTGGAGAACATAAAAATCTGACTAGAGAAAAAAGCAAGCATGTAAAAAAAAAAATCTGGTCAGAGGAGGCTATGAGAACGAGAGAGGTTAGAACT
>NW_008445706.1:0-489 GCF_000622305.1 Nannospalax galili
TGAAATTGATCAAGAATTAAAGATTATCACTGGAAAAAATAAGATTTTTTACTGTGTTCAAAACAACCTGAACATATTTCTCGCCTTCCTCATGGGCTCACTCCAATGACAGTAAGCAGCTTTTTAAAACAGGAATTTTGCAGTCAGGGACAAATAGTCTAACATCTTCCAGACTGTGGTAAAAGCACTTTCAAGCTATCTTTTGAAAACAGACTGTTTTCTATTCAAATTATATCTTTAAAGATGCCTCAGCTAGTTAGAGGCAAGTTTAGAAAGGAAGTTGTAAGAAACTTCCTTGTCAAAGCAGTTCATAAAAGGCAAAGTTCAGAGCCTCAGGAAAATGTCATTACTTTAAAATAAAAACACTGCTTTATGTAGAAAGTGGAAATGATCTTCAGAGAGAAAACCTTATTTCTGTTTTCTTCCTTCTGGATTTTTTTTTTTAGTGAAAGAGAAAGTTACTCCTTTTCCTGGACAAAGATGGTGATG
>NW_008445707.1:0-489 GCF_000622305.1 Nannospalax galili
CCATGCCTCCCCTCCATGACAGACTCTAATCCTTCCAGAAACTTGAACCATGAGCTCTAATCAACTCTTCCTCCTGTAAATTCCCTTGATCATGGTGTTTTATCACTGCATCAAAACAGTGGCTAAGTCACTCCCTATTGTGTTTACTGTATTCTTGAATAGATATCAACACTCTGCCTTGTATGCTGAGCTCTCACCATGATCTGAGTGTTATCCAACCCAACAAGTCATAAATTTGGACACACATTAGCACTCCATTGTCCAATGGAAGTGATATTTATGGTCAGGGACAAGCAAGTTCTGAAGTCATACTAAGTTACATGAAGAAATTAGCAAATTGGATAGAGATGCTATAACTCCTAAAAATACTTCTCAGGAATGCACCTATCATCTTACTAGGTGTTCCCGCTTGTTTGTTAACTGGGAAAGAAACTGTTACTACCCACATCACTAATGATTTTACATGCTATGCAGGTATGATTCCCAAAT
>NW_008445708.1:0-489 GCF_000622305.1 Nannospalax galili
CACCAGCAACCTACCACGTGTTCAAATACTTGGAGCCACTGGTCAATACTTCTCATTCAAACCACCACAGTCTATATACTTGCAATATCTTCAGTGGATTGTTTTCTTAGTATAAAGTGTCCTTTCTTACATCTTCAACAACTTGGGTTTGAAATCTATCTTGCCAAGTATCTGTATGTTATACTTGTTTGATTTTAGGGTCCATTTGCTTGGAATATCTTTCCCATGCTTTTACACTGAGACATTTTCTGTCTTTGCCTGTGAAGTGTGTTTCATGTAGGCTACAAATAAATGGGGCATATTTTTAAACTCAATTTGCATGTTTACTTTTATTGGAAAATTTAGAGTTTTAAAAATAATATTTTAATTTATTCTTTGAAAGTTTCATACATATATACAATGTATTTTGATCCTATCCCCCCCTCCACCACCTCCCTCCAACTTCTCTCAAGACCCACCAACCATTCTCCTTCCAAATCTATTATTATT
>NW_008445709.1:0-489 GCF_000622305.1 Nannospalax galili
GGGCTGGGGAGGACTGCCTTGGCTAGATCCATCCAGTCATTGGCCGTACAGGGCTGATATACCAAGCCCTGGAGAAGGGTGTCAACCCAGGGGGATCCGGGGCCATCCTCGGCCACTGCCTTCTTTAATTCTTTAAGGTCTTTAGCCTCCCAAGGGTACCAGGCGGCCAGGCACTGGGGTCTGGGGTTCATGTTTGTGGGGAAAGCCTGGACCAGTCCTGCGGGTGTGGAGGGCTCCTCTCCCTCATGTTCATCACCACTGCCCAGGATCCCCCCTTTTTCTCCCCTGCTCTTGTCACCCCTCCTTCCCAGATCTCTCCATAGCATGCACTTTGATTTCACTTTCGACCATTGGGCTCTCTCCTCATCAAATGTGACCCATTGGTCTTCCCCTGTGGCCTTATCTACCTGGCAAAGGCCGGTATTCCCCGGGGGGTCAGATTGGGTTGAAAACATGACTTAAGGGCTGAGATTGTGGGGTAAAACCCCA
>NW_008445710.1:0-489 GCF_000622305.1 Nannospalax galili
ACTTATGAATATTTGAGTGGTAACAAACCAGTCCTGTTTAAAACAGAAAAATAAATAAATAAAATGACATGATGACACCTCATAGAGAAAACTATTCTTTCTAGCTTTTAATAACGAATCTTCATTTGGTGTTCTCTCTCTGTCCTCTCTTCTCTCTCTCTTCCTCTCTCTTTCTCTGTCTCTGTCTCTCTCTCCCTCTCTCTCTCCTCACTATTTGCCTCTCCCTCTCCTCTCAGTTTTGAAAGAGGCAGGAACGTTCAAAGACTGGTCACACTTAATCACTTCGCAGAGGGAGGAGGTATTAGCTGGTTGAATCCAACACAGTCAAGGAGAGATATGAGTTGAGCGAGTAGCCCCAGATGCCACAAAGAAGGGAAAATTGTTGACTAGCACGGAGCCTGGAAATTAATGGTTTTGGAAAAAAGGGTTGTCAGGTGGTGTTCCAGAGTGCAGTTCTCTGGAGCGGAGTTCCCCAAGGTGCTAATTCAG
>NW_008445711.1:0-489 GCF_000622305.1 Nannospalax galili
TGAGGCTAGCCTGGTCTACATATTGAGATCCAGACTAGCCATGGCTACAGGGAGACCATGTCTTAAAAAGACCAAAAAAAAAAAAGAAAGAAAAAGAAAAAGAATAAACGCACGCGCATGCACACACACACACAGAGCTAACTCTTGAGTATTAAGGCAGTTGGAAATGAGATAAGGTTTAAAATTCAAGAACTAGGGGCTCTTTGCAAGCATGAGGACCTGAAGTTAGAGCCCCAGCACCCATGGAAGAGCCCAGTGTGATGGCACACACCTACACCCCAGCACTGGAGGGACAGAGACAGGTAGATCCCAAGGACTGTCAGTCTCGACAAAACACCAAGTTCCAGATTCAGTAAGAGATCCTGTCTCAAAAATTAGAGTGATAGAGGAAGATGCCTGAAGTAGAATGCTGGTCAACAAGGTGCACATACAGGCATACACTACACACACACACCCCAACATACACATCAAGAACTCCAAACTCACCAA
>NW_008445712.1:0-489 GCF_000622305.1 Nannospalax galili
TGAAGGCTGTGTAAACGCCTGTATTCTTTTTTGGATATGACTCTTTAAACACTGGGTCACTCCCAAGGAGGGAGCTGGATGTACCGTTATTTGTCTTTGCCCACTCTGGATTACATAACCACAACTGACTTGTCTCCCCTTTTCTGGTAACTTCATCTCCTAACCCTTTCCACTTTTGCATACCAACCAAATTTGCTGTGTTCATCTGTGCAAGGGCCACATGCAGCAAAGACAGAAGAAGTAAACTGCCTCAGAAATGGACACTGCAAAAGTATAGACCTCAGAAAGACGGCTAGTCTAAACTGAGAGGAGCGCATGAAAACTTTTGACCTCTAGCTGGGAACTGAGCCCTGTTTCTAAATGAAGAATTATCACAGGTCTTGTTCATCTCCAGGAGCAGGAACAGGGAGCTGTTGTGTCTAATATTCAGCATGAAACTTAGACGGTTCTGTCTTTCAGTGTGCAAAAACAGGTCTTGTAGAAGAGGGC
>NW_008445713.1:0-485 GCF_000622305.1 Nannospalax galili
CAGCAACATCACAGAGAATAAAATGTACTCGATGAGACAGAAGAAATGCAAATTTCATACTCTGGACGTGACGAAACATTGTCAAAGCCTTGAGGAATATGGAGGTGGGGGAAAACACCATGTTCATGAATCAGAAAATCAGATACCATGAACCAGGTGTGGTGGTACATACCTGTAACCCCAGTGCTCAGGAGCTGGAGGTCGGAGGATCCTGGGTGAGAGGCCATCATGAGCTACACACCAAAATTCTGTCTTAACCCCGTTTCTAAAAGAAGACTTGGAGCTGGAGAGGTGGTTCAGTGGCTAAGAGTTCTTGCTGAGCTTGCAGAGGACACAAGTTTGATTCCCTGCACCCATACCTGGAGGCTCAAAATAACCTGTAACTCTAGGTCCAGGGGATTCCCATACCCTATCCTGTCCTCTAAAGGTACCTACATATATGTCTCTCTCTCTCTCTCTCTCTCTCTCTCTCTCTCTCTCTCTCT
>NW_008445714.1:0-489 GCF_000622305.1 Nannospalax galili
GGAGTGCTGTCCCCTTAGGCCACGCTGAATTTATAAACGAATCTTTCTCCAAGAATATATTAACCTCAGTTAATTATGGCACTTTTACTATGCACACTTAAATTTTAGAATTTTTGACCTTAATATTTTAATGCTAACCTTGAAATGCAAACATATTGGATTGCTATCCAAAATTCTTTACTACCTTATTTGATTAGCTTTTCTATACTCAGTTTTTAAGTCTGATTTATTTATTTTTTTATTGTTCATGTTCGTTTTTGTGATATAGCGCAGACACTAGCCTCGGTATACAGTAGTCAGGATCTACTCCATCCTCATCTTCCCTCCCCATCCATCTGGCACCCGTGGAATGTGTTCAGTGGCAGTAATGTTATCTTTTGTGATAAAGCTTCCTTGGATGTCTTCAGATACCGGCCTGAATGCCTCCTCAAGAGCAGCCACCCTTCAGAAAATGAAATATGTCCAGAGCTGCAGCAACCATTTTTTTTT
>NW_008445715.1:0-489 GCF_000622305.1 Nannospalax galili
TCACATGAGTGGGGTCTGGGGGCATCTGTCCTGTGTGCCTGGCTTATTTCTCAGAGCGTAATGTCTTCAAGAGTCTGCCATGTCATGGCACGAATCAGGTGTCTGCAGACAGCAGCTGTTTCTTTCAGCCGCGGTGCTGATCCCACCAAAGCATGTCTTGATATTGAGGGTCCCCATGCCTCCTGAGGGTCCCCTATCGCTCTCCTGTCTGTGCTCACGTATACCTCAATGCCAGAAAACGCTGAGTCGCAAAGACTCATCCACCTTGGGGCAGCAGCAGTATGTGTCTAAGCAACACTGACAGATCAACCTGTCTCAGAATCTAGGAAGCTGGACTATCAATAGGGCTGGGAGAGAGATGGAGCTTGTGGAGAGGGTCTTCCCTCAGGCAGCTAACTCAGGCTCTGCCTGTCCTTGGTCAGCCCCACCTCCCTCCTGCTGAGAGGACTGAGGCTGGGGAGGTGAGCAGTGCTCTCAGCCAAGGACCAG
>NW_008445716.1:0-489 GCF_000622305.1 Nannospalax galili
TATATATATATATATATCAGTAAATGGAGATACAAGTGGATTGGCAGGCAGTGATTACACAAGGTGCAGGAGACATCTAGAATAGTCCAGTGAGATACTGGGATATAAAGCAGCAGCAGTGGAACAGCTGTATGGAAGAATGCTAAGGTGTGTTCAGTGATATGGGCTGGCATGCAGAAGTAAAAGGCATGGATGAGGTCCTGACATCATATGGCCAGGGGTAAGATGTATGGTGGAATGACTCATACTCAATGACATCAGGTTCTTGGAGGGAGATAATGTGTACATCTGCTAAGTGTCAATAGGAAGATCCTATCACAGTCCCACATGAGCAAGGAAGGGAGAGGGGATGGTTAGGAAGCAGAATCAAGGAGTGGGGAAATATAAACCAGGATGCCAATAGGTTATGTTGGCAAAGGAAAGCCTATGTGAATTAACAGCAAGTCTTTTTGAAATATTTTATATATAAATACATATACAATATATATA
>NW_008445717.1:0-487 GCF_000622305.1 Nannospalax galili
AAGAATCCAAAAGTAAGCAGCTACAGAAAAGAAACAATTAGAGAAGTAGTCAGGCTCAAGTAACCTGGTGTATGGTAGTGTGTGGGGCCCTACACCAGTGTCTCCATTCAAAGTAAATTTGTTTATTTTTTACCACAAAGATATTTCATTGCTATAGTTTAGATAAGTGTCCCCCAAAAGTCTACATGCTAAAAACTTAGTTCCTAAGGTGGGGCCATTGGGAGGTGTGTGGTTCTATACCTGGAGGAGCCTTTTGTTTTTGTTTTTGAGGCAGGGACTCTGTAGCCCCAGCTGGCCTGGAACTCACTATGTAGACCAGGCTGGCCAGGATGCTACAGGGATTCACCTGCCCCTGCCTCGGAAATGCTGGGATTAAAGGCGTGTGCCACCACACTCAGCACGGGCCTTTTGGGAGGTGCTTAGATCATTGTGGACCTGGTCTTGAAGGGGATTGTGGGAGCACATCCCCTTCCTCCTCCTTTTCTCC
>NW_008445718.1:0-489 GCF_000622305.1 Nannospalax galili
TACATACATGCAGGCAAAACATCCATACACATAAAATAAAAATAAATAAAATTTAAAAATAGCTACTAAGACACTTAAAATCATGTAAAATAAAGCCAGAAATTGTTTATTGCACTTTGTTTTTATTTTGTAACTCTGTTTGATCAGCTAACTGAACAGTCAACAAACTGTGGCCCATGGGCCAAGGCTAACCCATTGCCTGCTTTTTTAAATCAAGTTACATGGCCACCCACACATACCCCTTACTTTGCCAACTATATGTGGGCCTTTTCAGGATTTAATGGCAGGATGATGTAACTGCAGAAGAGACTTGAGATTTTGAAGTTTGATACGTAGTTTCTACAAAGTGAAAATAAAAGTTTGCAGGCCCTTGATCATCCAACTACCAATATTTTTTTCAGAAGAGAAAGATTGAAAATGACTTATTCGAGGGCACACCAGCATGCTAAGACCAGGCCGTGCCCTTTGTCTTCACTCTTTGCATTGCAT
>NW_008445719.1:0-489 GCF_000622305.1 Nannospalax galili
TATGCACACCCACATGTGCTCAAATGCTCCCAAGGTGGGAAGGAACTACCTGGCCGAGTCTTACCAACTGGATGATGTTGGAGACGCTAAGCCAAGTGGCCGGTTTGATGTTCTCACCTCCTTCCACAAGACCTTCGTAGCCCTGAAAGCAAAGGAGGACAGCATGAGGCAGTGGCCAGACAGCAGCCATATACGGGCGACACTGTCCTCACCAGCAGGAAGCAGACTTAAGGGGCCCAATCTCAAGCCTACCACTCCCAGTAACCTACGTGGGGCTCTGAACACCCAGGCATGGGCAGTCACCCAGGGAGTATCCCCAGGCTGAGCTGTCACCGCACCAACTGGAGGGTCATGGCCAGGACACAGAAGCCCCCAGGGAAGCCCACTGTCCTGTTGATTTGATCTGGCCAGTGTGAGTGGTCGGAATGACCTTGCTGAGGGCCGAGGGCCTCACTGCTGCTACTGCTGCTGCTCCTACAGCTGGGTGCT
>NW_008445720.1:0-489 GCF_000622305.1 Nannospalax galili
CAGCTGGGGCTACAGGGAGACCTTGTCTCAAAAAGATCAAAAAAAAAAAATTAAAAATAAATTATAATTAAGTCTACCTGAGAATTAGCATTTACATAGTTATTTAATAATCTATCGACTTTATTTACTTTTTTGATTACTTACAAATACAATTTGTTTGAATTCTTATCCAGAATTACTTGTTGAATTTTTGCATATTATAAAGCCAAATTCTCTTCTGGGAGGTCCACGCTCTGTGCACTCTCAGCTCCCAGTCCCTCTGTGAGGCACACTGTGACCTTTTCCACCCCCATGCTGTCCTTACAACCAAGAAAACCAACATAATGTATTTGATGTATTCTGGTTTTTGTACAGAGTTTATGATGTCCAGGATAGGGTTACTTACAAAGGCTTACACGCCTGGGCTTTTTTCCCTATGTCTCAGCTGAGTTTCTCAGATCGGCCCCCACCAGAGCACTGCCAAGATGGCAACTTCCTGCTGCTTCCCCA
>NW_008445721.1:0-489 GCF_000622305.1 Nannospalax galili
ATTAAAGAGAGAGGAAAAAGAAGATTATTTGATGAGTAGTGAGGGCTACATTTGCCTGTAAAAATGAGGGTGCATATTTAGAATACAGTAAGAAACTATGTTGGTAGATTGTCTTCTAGGATCTATGCCCTCTCCAGCCATGTGTATTTGGCTATGTTTACAGCACCACACAGAAGTTCCTTCTCATCGAGCTGGCCTTAATTCCAATTAGACAGCGGTTGATCACCCCAAGAGAAACGTGCCATTACTGTGCTAATAGTGATAGTTTGCTGGATCAGTTGTTGCTTATTATGCTTTATAGTTGGGTAGGACCACTGATTGGGTTTTTGTTCCCTTGGCAGCTTGCATAGGATCCTCTGATACCATGAGAGCTAGTCTTCAGGGAGGAGGCTTCCATGTCACCTCCTGCTAGATTGCTCCAAGTCCTGTGTCTGAAGTATGGTTTGTCTTCAGTAATAGGGTCTTTTAAAACAAATTTATTTATTTATT
>NW_008445722.1:0-486 GCF_000622305.1 Nannospalax galili
GCAAGAACAGCCAGTGTTCTTAACCGCTGAGCCATCTCTCCAGCCCTGACAGTAAGTTATTTTAACAGTCAATTTTTCTACTGTTGTGATAAAATCGCATGACCAAAAGAGACTTCAGGAAGAAAAGATTTATTTGGGCTTATGGTTCCAGAGGGAGAGTCTATAAAGGTGGGGAAGGCGTGGCATCAAGCAGCCAAAACAGATGGTGAGTGATCACATCCCCAGTCCCAAGCATGAAGCAGAGGCAGTGAACCAGAAGTGGAGTGAGGGCACAAATGCAAAGCCTGTCCCCAGTGACATACTTCCTCCAGCAAGGCTGTACCTTCTAAACCCCCTCAAAGAGCACTACCAACTGCGGACCAAGTGCTCAAATACTTAAGCCTATAGGGGATATTTCTCATCCAAACTACCACAGTTATAAAGAGGAAAGAAAGGAATAATGGAAGGAAGGAAGGAAGGAAGGAAGGAAGGAAGGAAGGAAGGAAG
>NW_008445723.1:0-489 GCF_000622305.1 Nannospalax galili
TCCGAGGCTTGACTGGGGCTGGAGAATTCTAGTCACCAGGTCGGGGGGGGGCTTCTCTCCTCTCCATGTGGACCTTTTAGGTTGCCTGGGTGCCCCCAAGAGTGTGGTTGGCTTCCAGCAGAGCAGAGTCAGGAGAGAGGTAGGGGAAGGGGAAGAGCTTGACCTGCCTTTGTTTTAAATAGCTGCTGCTGCTTTCCGCCCCTCTCCATCTTCCTCCTCCTCCTCCTCTGCTTTAATATAACATTTCCATACTTATAGATTACTCATCCTTTATTTTATTTTATGTGTAAGAATGTATTACCTGCATGTGTGTAAGTGCATTCGTGTCATGCAGTGCCTACGGATCCCCTGGAACTGAAGTTCTGGATGGTTGTTAGCTGCCATGTGGGTCCTGTGCAAGAGAAATCAGTGCTCTTAACCACCGAGCCAACTCTCCAGCCCCAGTTTACCCGTACTTTAAAAGCATGGAATTTATTTAGTGTTCTCTCT
>NW_008445724.1:0-489 GCF_000622305.1 Nannospalax galili
ATTTATTAACAGAATATATTCTGAGAAGTCCTGTTCACAAATGGCAACCACGGTGACCCCCTTTACTGCAGGTGCTGTCAGATGGTGTGTCCCAGGCAGCTGATTTCTGTGAGGGGTAGGGCCTGCTGTGGAGTATTGACTGCAGAGAGTTAGCCATGGAGGGAGGGGCTTCTGGGCTCCATCTTATGACAGAAGCCATGAGCCACCAGAAATGTGCGGCAGTGGGCATGGAGAGAAAGATGGCCCCAGCATTTCACCTGCGTGGATGTGAGAGGGGGCATTTACCGACCTGGGCCAAGACTGTGGGCCCAAGATGCATGGGCAAACAATAACGGAGACTGGGGCAGGCACAGAAGCATTCTGCAAAGATGGATTGAGCTGCACCGAGCTAGGTGCATGGTGCTGCTTTCTTCATAAGTTCCTCCATTTACTTCCTCCCGACCCAAGATAGAAAATGAAAAATTCACATAAGGATATGTTATATGCTTT
>NW_008445725.1:0-489 GCF_000622305.1 Nannospalax galili
GCTCCTAACTGCTGAGCCATCTCTCCAGCCCCAGTTTCTTGCTCTTTTAGGATGATTCTGATTTGCTTTTTAAGTTTATTGCCACTCTGAAATGGCTCTTTTGTGCATGATTTGTAGAAGTCATCTTTACTACCAGTCACTGGAGAGCACATCGCAAGTAAAAGCAGTAGAAACCTGTCAGGCATCAGGTTGTACAGATTACATCACCAGTAGCCTTGCCTGACAGGAAAGCCTGAAGCATATTAAGACCAATGGTCATTGCAAATACTTGTGGATGTTTTAGAAACTTGTAATTCAGTTTGGGGATAATAAAACACATGATATGTTTAACACTATTACAACTATTACTTTAACCAAAATATCTGTGTAAGAAAAAGTTAAATCAGATATAAATTAAGGAAGAATCAAATTAGAAAAATTAAAATAACCAACCTAAGTTTGTCTAGTTACCTAGAAGTGCTAAGGGTTGAACCCATCACTTTGAACATG
>NW_008445726.1:0-486 GCF_000622305.1 Nannospalax galili
TCTTGGTCTTCATCTACCCTACTCTGTTCTTTTCTACTCAGCCCCAAAACATACAAACACACACACACAGCAGACACACACACACATAGACACACACGCACACACACACAACAGACACACATGTGCACACACAACAGACACACACACACAGAACGCACACACACACACAGCAGACACACATGCACAGAGACAGCAGACACACAGCAGACATACACACACACACACACACACACACACACGACTCCAAATTCATTAGCAGTGCCATCAGACTGTACAGAGGTCCTGCACCCACTCTCACTGGCTCGAATATTCCCTATGGCACACAGGCAGGCCACCTTTCCAGTCATTCCAGTTTCCCATGTTCTTTGTTTATATTGCTGGGATTTTCTTCAGAGTTGTTTTCGTGTCTAATTTCATATCAATATTCCCAGTGTTGGTTGAAGCCATAAGCCATAACCTCACATTTGAGATTTAAATAAGGTTTGC
>NW_008445727.1:0-489 GCF_000622305.1 Nannospalax galili
AAAAAAAAATAAGACAAGGGACTTTGGACATGGGATCCTGGCAGCTGTTCAGGGCAGGAGTTGTTGGGCATCATATCCAAAGATAGCCAGTTCAGAAGGGCTGATGGTAGGGGGACTGGAGACTGGGGGATGACTTGTTAGCAGACATGGTATTTAGCCAGGATATACCAGTTAAAGTACTTCTGAATCTGTTGGTAAACAGCAGCTAACACGAGCTACCCCTCTCTCACCTCCCAGCCCTTCTTGGGGTCTCCTGGACCCTGCTTTAATTTGGAGTTTTGACAACTGAATGACAGGCATGGTAGGAGGCTTTGGGCATGACCAGTGCTTTAACTGTTCTGATTGCTCTCTGTTATGAATCAGCTTCATATATTGAATCACATAGGATTTGTTGGTGAGGAGTTTTAGTCTGACTCCCTTCTGTTGTGTAGTGATTTTGGAGGAAGGTGGAGGCTCATGAGGCTCAGGAAGATCATAGAACTTAGAAGA
>NW_008445728.1:0-489 GCF_000622305.1 Nannospalax galili
TGGAGCATTGTGATGTCACATTGGGGGACTGTGAGAGGAAACTGAGCACCGCGTTTGCATATTGAGCATGGTGATGGCACAATGGATCATTGTAATGACATAATGGCCCATTATGATGGCAAATTGAGGATAGTGATGCCACAGTAGAACATTGTGATGTCATATTGTAGCATTGTGATGGCACATTAGAGCAATATTATGGCAAATGGGGCCATAGTGTTGGTATATTGGAGTGTGGGTGGCTGCAGGTGGGCGCAGGTGGGCTTTGCAGGCGGCTGCAGGTGGGCTCTAGGCCAAGCTGCAGGAGGCTCGGGCTAGCTGTGGGAGGCTCTCCCTGTGCTCAGGGGTCATTTGCCACTGATCCACATCGGCAGGGAGGACAGAAGCGGTGAATGTGGTCAGGACGGCCAGTGAGTGCTGACCGAAGACAGCTCTTCTGGGGAGACTGATCACAGGCTGGTCCCAGGCGCAGTGAAACAGCTCAGCTCC
>NW_008445729.1:0-489 GCF_000622305.1 Nannospalax galili
TTATTTCTTTGAGATAGGGTCTCCCTGTAACTGGTCTAGAACTTGCTATGTAGACCATGCTGGCCTTGATCTCACAGAGATTAACCTGCCTCTGCCTCCTGAGTGCTGGGACTAAAGGTGTGCATCTCCACACCCAGCTTCATCCTGCTTTCTTAGACAATCTAGAATCACCTGCCCAGGCATGGCATCACGCACAGTGGACTAGGCCTTCCTACATCACTCAGCAAGAAGATGCCTCACAGACATCCCCATAGGCCAACCCAATAGAAGTTCTCCAGTTGAGGCTCAGATGCCATGCTGGTTTTCAAACATGCTGTACAACATTATGACATTATGAGTCTGTGTCTTTGTAAATGTTATTCCTTTCCATGAAACAGCACAACTTCCTCATTTGTAAGTTCTTTAGGATGCCTCAAACACTTATTACCTCCTCTGTGGACTGTCTGTGACTGTCAGATTCAATAAGAATGGGAGGGCTGATGGGGGGGG
>NW_008445730.1:0-489 GCF_000622305.1 Nannospalax galili
ATATTCACCAAACTCTGGTGCACCCAACTTCATAAAAACAGTACTATAGAATTTTAAGACCCAGATCGATCCCAACTCATTAATAGTTGGGGACTTCAATACTCCATTGTCTCAATTAGATAGATCAACAGGATAGAGAATTAACAGAGAGACATCTGAATTAAATACTACCATACATCAAATGGGCCTAACAGACATCTATCAAATATTTCACCCAAGCACCAAAGAATGTACTTTCTATTCAGCATCCCATGAAACTTTCTCCAAAATCAATGATATACTGGGGCAAAAAACAAACCTCAGCAAATACAAAGAGACTGAAATAATTCATGCATTCTATCAGAACACAATGCTTAAAATCAACAGCGGGAGAAATCCTAGCAACTACATGAACACGTGGATATGAAACAACACCTGAATGATGATTAGGTCAAAAGAGAAATTGAGAAAGAAGTAAAAGTATTCCTGGAGCTAAATGAAAAGTACAAT
>NW_008445731.1:0-488 GCF_000622305.1 Nannospalax galili
CACACAGGATGAACATGAAGCCTACTGGGTGGGGATTTGCACAGAATAACCAGGAAAAGGCGGTGGACTCATCACAGCCTAGAGAGTCTCTAAAGCCATTTTACTTTGCAGAATTCAGTGGATGCAACTGTAAACAGAACTGGGCATTATGACAAATTTGCCATCGTTGAGTCAGAAAAGACCATTTGATATTGCACACTGAAAAAATGTCCAAGCACTACTACTTGATTTAAAAGACCATCAGCTAGTGAAATGGCTCAGTGGAGAGTACATTCTCTAGATCCTGGGTTCAGTGTTCACTCTGGAAAACAAAGTCAATCATAGAAAGGATGTTCTGTTGTAGTATTTACTGTCTCTGTATTTTACTTTCACCTTTAAAAAAAAACCAAGTTGTATTAGAAAGGAATGCTAATCTTATGGGATCATAAAAAATACTCAAATGCTGGGGCTGGAGAGATGGCTCAGTGGTTAAGAGCACTGACTGCTCT
>NW_008445732.1:0-487 GCF_000622305.1 Nannospalax galili
TGTGTGTGTGTGTGTGTGTGTGTGTGTGTGTGTATGCTCTAGTAAAAATCTGACAAAACAGCTCTCACTTTTTCTGAATACAGAAGTTTATATTGAGCCATTTGTCTCAATTTTTTAAAAATATTGCTTATGGTCCTCTGAACTGCTTTCATAGCCCTCTAATGAACCGAAAGCTGTAGACTGAATAATACCGGACCAAGCATATTCAGAAATTGAATAGAATTTAGTGGAAGCTACTTATTAGCACTGAATAGCTTAAAATAAGGGAGCATTATCTATGTAAGTCACCAAAAGGATTAGTGGTTAATGTTGCATGTTCTTGTCAAATGACTTGAAGGAAACAGAAGTAGCATTTGTGCCAAGAGTTCCTGATTAAGCCCCAGTGATAGACACGTCTATGATACCTTGACTGTCTGTACTTACAATGTATGCTGTATCAGCAAAGTGTTCTGCAGCTCAGAGAGCAGTGGCTGCTTCTATGGAAGGT
>NW_008445733.1:0-489 GCF_000622305.1 Nannospalax galili
CACGCCTGTTTCTCTGTGATCACTGGAAAGAGTGTTGATGTGTGGCCCTCATAAGCCTTGTCATGAGAATACTGTTTAGCTTGTAGAGTAATTATACAGCAGTTTATAGCTTGGGAATTTCATTCAAATAACAGTGTGAGACTTAACATTTGCTGTTACCTAATCTTTAAATTTACTTTTATTTTATGTGTATGAGCCTTTTGCATGCTTGTGTATACGTGCACCACATGCATGCAATGCCTGTGGAGATCAGAAGAGGGTGCCATATCCCCTGGAGTTATAGATGGTTGTTAGCCACCATGTGTGTGCTGGGAACAAACCTGGGTCCTCTGCGAGAGCAGCCAGTGCTCTCAACTGCTGAGCCATCTATCCAGCTCTTGTGCTTTTGTATTTGTAAAAAAGAAAGGAAAAATCTTTGTTCCTAGAAAAATTCACTTATTATAATTGTTCCTGAAATTGTCATTCTTCCCTCTTTTCTGGTCTTCTATG
>NW_008445734.1:0-489 GCF_000622305.1 Nannospalax galili
GGTCGGTGGATTTTAATACAGAGTCCTGTCCAAAGACCCACACTCTGCAGACTCTTTTTCTCGGTCCTTTGGCCATTTGTGTCCTTTTCTGTTCCTGACCCTCTGTTGCATGAGGAGCTTCATTGATGAGAACAAAGAGATGCATCAGTGTTCTCTTTACCTCTGGTTCTATGTTCCGTGAGTCTTAGGTGGAAAGGTTGTATTGTAGATGTGTTACTTAGGCCTGGGCAATTCGTAGACAATCTATGTGTGACCAGTTGTGAAACTTTGTAATTGACTCTGTCTGTTGCAAAGGAAGCTTCTTTGATGGGTGATGACTGGAATAATTGTCTGTAAATATAAGGGTCCATATTTTCCACATAGTAAGAAATTACATTTGTCTAGGGATGTGACAGACTTGGAGTTTTCTCTAAGATCTATGACCTCTCCAGACAGTGCATTTGGCTAGGTTTACAGTACCGCACATGAGTTTCCTCCCATTGATGGGCT
>NW_008445735.1:0-489 GCF_000622305.1 Nannospalax galili
CTATTTGAAGGGGAAAAAAGAGAAAGAAAAATAAGAAAACCTAAATTGATTTTACTTCAGCTTAATCGGCCACATTTTACCCAGAATTTGCTTCAAATGACTTCTGGCTGTTTTCCAAACTCGGAGCCACCTTCCATGAATGCAGACAATACTGAAGAAGATTGTGCTATGGGTTCTAAAACCAATTAAAAAGAAGCGCTCTGGAGATCTTTTTAGCCACAGCAGTAGGACAGAGTTGAAGGAATAATTTCCAGATAGACTGACACTGAAGAGAACAAAACTTATTTAGGTGCATGTATGATCTATAGACCTATATATGTGTATATAGGTATATATGTGTATCTGTAAACCCATACACTCTATATTGCATGTGTATTATGTGCATATATAAACCCCCACACTAATTTATATATGTATATATATACACACACTATATGTAATATATAGATAATATTACACACAAGTATTACATATATTTTATGTATATAT
>NW_008445736.1:0-489 GCF_000622305.1 Nannospalax galili
AAAAAAAGTTTCTCCCAGAAAGCCCCACTCTAATCATTAGTTTTTGACTCTATCCCACACTGTGGCCACATGTCAGTCATCCAAGTGAGAAGTGGAGGCCTCTTTTCAAAAAGACTGCCCCATGAATATGATATGGAACAGAGCAGGAGGTGGTGATAAAACTCTATACTGAGTGTTATCAGTGACCCCAGTATAGCCAGGCTATTTTTACCACAAAAGATGTTAACATGACACTATAGTAAAAAGGAAATGAGTTCTGCTTGAGGCATAGCCCTCTGTTTTCTAGATTTGTGACTTTGAGCAAATTCTATAAAACAGGAGCACTATCCTGTCCATCCTTTATGGGCCTCCGTGAACAGGTACAGCAATGAAGAGAGATGTGCAGGGACGTGGTCAGCATCAGGTGCACCAAGAAGATACTACTAGAAAACAGTCAGTGAGACTTGGAGGAGCCACTCAGGAAAGCCTCACTCATAAGGAACTAAGGAT
>NW_008445737.1:0-489 GCF_000622305.1 Nannospalax galili
CTCCTCAGTAGGAGCACTGGACAAGTCAATTCTTACCTAGCAGGGCCTGAGACATGGCCTCAGAGACAGGCCTTTTGAGAGCAGCTTGGTGTAGGAGGCTGGAAGAGTCCAAATGAGGCGATCTGATGTGTGTGACTTTTCCTAGGGAGTTACAAGCAAACGTGTACTCATCCCAGATAGAGCAGACAACAGACCACAGAAATGATTCCACTGAAATCAGTGAACCTGTGAGTTCATTGAGGTTACTTACAGGAGCGTGCATGAGGCATTACTACAAGACCAAAGGTGACTCTCTGGCAGGCACATTGCTAGAGCCTCACCCCTGCATGCGCAATGACTCTTGAAAGCTGCCTCCATAGAGCAACGTGCATGGTGAATGCACAGGGTGCTTCAGCAAGCCCCAGTTCCCGCAGCAATTGCTCATTGCTTTAAAACCATGGAGATGGTCCTGATGTACTGTTTTCTAGACTTCCTGGTCTTCTGAGCCTC
>NW_008445738.1:0-488 GCF_000622305.1 Nannospalax galili
TGCAAGAGCAGTCAGTGCTCTTAACCACTGAGCCATCTCTCCAGCCTGAAATGCGTTCTTAAGTTCCTGAAAACATTCGGGTTGGGCCAAACTATTCCAAGAAGCAGATGTTTATGACTAACACATTAGTTTAGAGGCCG
The DNA here is from genome assembly GCF_000622305.1 of Nannospalax galili. NCBI lineage: Eukaryota > Metazoa > Chordata > Mammalia > Rodentia > Spalacidae > Nannospalax > Nannospalax galili. The sequence goes on from NW_008445738.1 coordinate 141, forward strand.
CTCTGTCTGATAATATCTATATCCGTTGTATTCCTTAAATTGTTATTGTATGTCTTACATGATCTTGGCACCGTATTTCCTGTAAACTCAACTCATCCATTATTTTAGTACTGAATAAAAGCTTAGGACCGAGAATGATCTGCATCTTCGGACCACGAGTCTCAGATCCTCCCTTTAAAATTTCCTTTGTGGCTTCTGTCCTTTCAAGTCTCCTTTCACTCAACTACTCACTGGCAGAACCAATATTACAGTTTAAAAAACAACAGGATTTAAAAATGAAAAAAATAGGGGCTGGCAAGATGGCTCAGCAGTTAAGAACACTTGCTGCTCTTGCAGAGGACCTGGGTT
>NW_008445739.1:0-488 GCF_000622305.1 Nannospalax galili
CCGCCTCCAAAGAAATTTTTTTAATTTTTTTTTTTAATTTTTAAAAAATATTTTTATTTTATGTGTATTGAGTGTTATGCTTGCATGTAGGTAAGTGCACCTGTGTCTTATAATGCCTGAGGAGGACAGAAGAGGCTATCAGATCCCCTAAAACTAGAGTTACGGACAGTCATTAGCCTGCCATATGGGTGCTGGGATTTGAACCTGGGTCCTCTGTAAGAACAGTCAGTGTTCTCAACTGCTGAGCCATCTCTCCAGCCCCCCAAAGAATATTTTTTAGGTGGTGTATATTTGTTAAAGATTATTCTCTAGGAAAAGTTGAAATACAAATTAAAACAGTAGTTACCTATATATATTTAAGATGAAATCGCTGGGCGTGGTGGCGCACGCCTTTAGTCCCAGCACTAAAGGCAGAGGCAGGCAGATCTCTGTGAGTACAAGGCCAGCCTGATCTACATAGTAAGTTCCAGGACAGCTGGGGCTACAGG
>NW_008445740.1:0-489 GCF_000622305.1 Nannospalax galili
AATTATGGGAAGAGATGGCCTCTTTTGTTATAGGTATGGTTCATACTCCATGCTGAAACCTCCTGGTTCTTGGATCTCAGAACAAAGAACACTGTGTACAGTCCTAAAATCCGATTATTTCAGAAGAAAATGGCAGTCCTTGGAATGGAAGTGGGCTGGAAGCCTGGACATGTCTGAAACTCAAAAAGCCCAACACCACATGACTTCTGATCCTTTATAGGTCATTTACATGGCTACAGTCCTCTGGAGATCTCACAGGCTTTTCTCAGGAGTGCTCAGTTTTGTCTCAATCACCCTAAGGAAGCTGAGGGTTCCATTCTTCCTCTGACTGCTCATGTTTTTTTATATATTAGTCTTTCTCCACCTCTGTTCTCCTGAACACAGTCCTGTCACCTGATGGCACAGGCCTGGCATGTATATCATTGAATCCCCAGAGAGAAGTCCTCATGGTCTCCCAGGAGCTTAGCTTGGCTCAGTCTCCTCTGTTGA
>NW_008445741.1:0-489 GCF_000622305.1 Nannospalax galili
AATGTGCCATCACAATGCTCCAATATGACTTCAAAATGCTCCATTTTGACAACACAATCCTCAGTGTGCAATAACAATGCACCAATGAGTCATCAAAATGCTGAATGTTCCTTCACAATGCCCCAAAGTACCATTTCAATGCTCCAATGTGACATTGCAATGATCCAATGCGTCATCACAACACTCCAATATGACATCACAGTGCTCAGTGTGCCATAACAGTGTCCCTGTGTGTCATCACAATCCTCCATGTTCCAATACTCTCCTCCAATGTGTCATCACAATGCTCAAATGTGTCATCTCATTGCTCATTGTGCCATAACAGTGCACCAATGTTTCATCACAGTGTCCCTATCTGAAATTACAATACCCCAATGTACCAAAACAATGTTCAATATACCGTCACAATGCTCCTATATGTAATGATTATGTTTCAACGTGCCCTGAAATCCCCTTTTGTGCCATCACAGTGTCCCTATGTGCCATCAC
>NW_008445742.1:0-489 GCF_000622305.1 Nannospalax galili
CTGTCCCTGTGCAGGGTTGGCCACTTGCCAAGAGACCCACCCACTCTGCTTTCACCACTACAACCAAACTCAGGATCATCATCACCTCATCGTCATCATGATTTTCACTGTCAGCATTGGGACGTCACTGCCTGATGGACACAAGGGTAGACTGACATTGTTGATAAAAGGAAGAAAAGGCAGGAGGCTAGCAGGGGGCCAGTGGCCTGATGGACAATATGTTTGACTATGGATTAGAAAACTCTAGAAAGGGCTGGAGCTCATAGGGCCATCCTCCTGTCGGAAGGGGCTATGGTAGCGCCGCTGTGTCTTCTCCATATTCAGAACTCTAACTCTGTCCTCCATTTTCAGCTCTTCAGTTTCCTGATCTTCTCACTGCTGGCACCATCTGTTCACACCCACAGCATGTTTTCAGTCTCATTTCCTACCCTCTCCTCTAGTCCCTCATCGCAAGCTCTGGTTGTATCTTCATTTCAACCCACTAGCTAT
>NW_008445743.1:0-489 GCF_000622305.1 Nannospalax galili
ATCCAGCTGTCCCTTGGTACAAATTCATCCTCTGGAGTCTAGTCAGCCTAACTAGAGTCATTCCCTCAAAGATTGTCAACTCTCCCTCACCCAGTAATAATCAGTCACCAGTTGTTCCTCGGCTAAGGTTGATACCTGATGCCCATTTTCCCAGTTCTATGCTGGGTATTTGTCTGATTGAGTCTGCATGGGTCTTGTGCATGCTGTCATCATTGTTGCAAAGTCATATGAACAAGTTCCCAGAGGCCTGAAAGCCTCTGTTTTCTTAAGTTCATGCACCAAACCTGGCTCTTACCTTGTTTTGCACCCTCTTCTGCAATGGTCCTTGAGCCATGGGTGGATGAAGTTTAATATAGGAGTCCTGTCCAGGGAAACACCTTATAGTCTCTTACTCTTTACACCTTGACCAGTTGTGACCTTCTGTGTGCATCACACTCTGTTGCATGAGGAAGCTTTACTGGTTAGAGTGAAGGGATGTATTAGTATGTT
>NW_008445744.1:0-489 GCF_000622305.1 Nannospalax galili
CAGCAACAAACATGGATGTACAGGTATCTCTACAGTGGGGTTAGTCCTTTGGATATATGCCAAGGAGTGGTGTAGCTGCACCATATGATTTATTTATTTATTTTTATGTGTATGAGTATTTTGCCTGCATGCATGTAAGTTAATGGCATGATTGCTATGCCCACAGAGGTGAGAGCTGGAATTTGGGAAGGTTGTTAAATGTCTTGTGGGTACTGGGAATAAAGCCCACATCCTCTGCAAGAGCAGTCCATACTCTTAACCTCTGAGCCATCTCTCTAGTCCCAATTGTATTATTTCATATGATTTATAAAGCCTATAATTGATAAGTCTTTGGGAAAAATATTAGAAAAATTAGTATTTTTCAGAATGTTTTGGATCTTTTACACACCACAAAGCTTAGTAACTAGAGGAAGAAATAATTTCCCACAAACAAACTCAGTGACAGCATGATGAAGAATGCAGTAATGATCAGGGCTTCCTGCAGAGTCT
>NW_008445745.1:0-489 GCF_000622305.1 Nannospalax galili
GACTCCTATCCTTGTGCACAGATTATTTTCAGGCTGTGTTTCTCTTCAGTATCCCATTTCCTTTCCTTTTGCATCTCCCAGGAAAGGGTACTAGCTGTTATCTGCTTCTGGTTTTTGAGGCTCTTCCATCCTTTTTCCATAAAGACTCTACTAGTTTAAATTTCCACCGACATCACGTAATGGTTCCACTTCTTGAATTCCCCTTAGCCTGAGCTCAGCGCAGTTCAATACTCACAGGACTCTTTAAGTTCCAAACGAGTTGGTACACTGTAGGGTTCAGCACCTTGGACAGCTCCTGGCGTGTGCCGGGTCCCGAACCAAGGTTGTTGACCTAGAGCATTTGAGTGAGGTTATGCACTTTCAAAACTTTACAAAGTTATGCACTTCTTCCTACACAGTGACACACTGCACACACCTTCTGCCCACATGTCTTACTTCCTCCCTAGAAGAGCTAAACAGAGCCAGACCCTTTAGAAGACACAGGTTACA
>NW_008445746.1:0-489 GCF_000622305.1 Nannospalax galili
AGGACCCCCTCAGGTGTCATTCCTCAGATGACTTTACCTTTGTTTGAAGGTCACTCATCAGCCTGGAGCTTGGCCCAGCAGCTAGACCAGCTGACAGGCGTCCTCCTGTCTCTGACGCCCATCTTGCCATTTTAGGAATTACAGGCACGTGCGTCCCTGCCTGCCCAGGTCCTCACACTTGGAGACAAGCCCTTCATATGCTGTAGCTTTTCCAGTCCTGGTGAGAACGTCTGTGCATCCCTCTGAGACGCCTCTTTCTCGAGGTGCCAGGCAGTGTGGCATTAGTTACCTGGGTTCCTGGTTCCTGAAGCTGTCAAGTGAACGAGAAGGGAGTTCTTGCCTCCTGGCAATGGTGTGAAGGTCAGGTGGGTTACCAAGTTAGTTAACCTCTTCCTCCCATCTCTAATTGGAAGCTCTAGTCACTCAACTATGAGATTAACACATAATTGTATTGCTTTACTATTTGGGGGACCTTTCCCAAGATATTTA
>NW_008445747.1:0-489 GCF_000622305.1 Nannospalax galili
AGTAGAGTGAAGGCTGGAATGAATATGTGTTTGTGAGGTATGTCACCTCTCCCGCATTCACCCTGCCCTCCACCGTCCCAATGCCTGGAGTGAAGCATGCAGAAGGAAGTGCGTCATAAGAAATTGCCAAATGAATGAAGAGATAAAGACAGGACCCTGCTTTGGTCCAATCACAGGCCTGTGGAACTCAGCACCTCTATAAGTGTCAATGAACCCCAGAGGGTCTGTGGTGGTTTGAATGAAAAGTAGCCTCCTGGGTTCAAATATTTGAACACTAGGTCAATTAGTGGCACCGTTGGGGAAGGACATGGAACCCTGAGAAGTGTGACCATGCTGGAGGAAGCTGGTCACTGGGAGTGGGCTTTGAAAGCTCAGAGCCTTGCCTACTTCCAGTTTCTCTCTGCTTCCTGTGCATGCTTGAGGCTGTGAGTGCTCAGCTTTCTTCTCGGGCTGCCTCCTGCCCTATCTCGCTACCATGATGGACAGACT
>NW_008445748.1:0-489 GCF_000622305.1 Nannospalax galili
TGTGACGGCAGGGGTCTGTAGATGGCACTCCCCTCCCACTGACCCTCTCTCGCCTGGGGCCCTTTGAAGTAGGCAGCTGGGGCAGGGGTTGCTGGACCTGCTTTGACCTAAAGCTGCAGGGTCTGGCCCCAGGCAGGGACAGCTCCGTGGGCTTCTGGACAGCTCCAGAGGCGAGTAGAGCTCAAGGCACTGCAGTATGGAGTCATGGGCCTCCTGCCACCGGCAGGACCAGAACCTAGGACAGGGAGGGGATCATGGCTTGTAGGAGACTGTGAAATAATTTTTGAATACTTTTTTTTCTTTTAACTTGTAAAATATAAAAGTAATTAATGATCTGCGTTTACATACCGAATGTTTGAGAGCAACTAGAGGATCTGATCTACCTGCAACTGCTAGTCTGCAAAGGACCCTGGTCATGATCTTCATACCCAGCTCTGGTCCCCAGCTGCTTCCCAAGGTTATATAAAGGATTACTGACCCCACTCCCCC
>NW_008445749.1:0-489 GCF_000622305.1 Nannospalax galili
CCACAATGAAAATACATAGCAGTTAGTCAGTCCAACCTGCTGCTCCAGGAACACATAGATTCTGTCATAGAAACTCAGGCTCAGAAGATGCACCTATCCCTAGCTGAACAGAGACCACTTATTACAAATCTTAGAACATCAACACAGTATTCTCAATTCTGAACAGTCAGAAGATTTAAAACCTAACAGACTTGGTGACGCATGCCTTTAATCCTCCCACTCAGGAGGCAGAGGCAGAGGCAGGCAGATCTCTGTAAGTCAGAGGCCAGCCTAGGCTACATAGCCAATTCCAGGTTAGGTGGGACTCTCTGTAAGTTCAAGGCCAGCCTAGGCTACAATAGCCATTTCCAAGTTAGGTGGGACTACAGTGAGACCCTGTCTCAAAAAAATCAAAAGAAAAAAAAAAGAGATACAAAACCTGACAAATTGGAGTAACAACAGCAGACAAATATAAAAACACCCACTTAACAAAGATGAGATCAGATATCC
>NW_008445750.1:0-489 GCF_000622305.1 Nannospalax galili
TGTCCCCTACCATCCTCCCAGGATCAATGGATGTCATCAGCAAAATGACTGACTAGAGGTTCCTGTCATGTTTCCTCTGTATAGGATCAAAACAAAGAAACACTACTATTATTCCACTGGAATAGTGTTTGAAAGACAACACTGGAGTGCAATCGGGTAATGAAAAAATGCCCCACAGAGCCCATGAAGAAATGGAGCACAAAACATCTACCATTACATCACTCAAAATGAGATCAAACCTAAACTTGACACCAGAGGGAATGGGTACACAGGAGGTCACCAGTGCAAACTCAACCTACAGACACCTGAAATATTTTCTGCTGAAGAATATTAATCCCGGTTTGCAGCTGTCAGTCCATGCTACGCCCTCCTCCCAAGCTTCTGCTGCAAGCACCACCTTGAGCTCCATACATCCGCTATCAGTTCATGAGCCAACAGCACCAACCAACTTCCTCAATCTCCCCAAAACAGCCATGCAGCTTGCCCTGA
>NW_008445751.1:0-489 GCF_000622305.1 Nannospalax galili
AAGTCCTCTCCTCACAGCTGGAAACATGGCCTTTCTACTACCCAAAGCAGTTTCAGTTCAAGTACCGTCCTAAAATAAAAGTTGTATTTGGATCCTGTAAATACCAACAGTACTTGATTTTGGTAGGGGATCAAACTAATGGCTTCATACATACTAGGCAAATACTCAAGGTAATGTGGGGTCTGGGACACTACCAACATGTTATAGACACGATTTCCAAATGTGGCTGAATTGTAATAAAGGTGGCTTTAGGAAATGCCCAAGCGTGGCTGGGGAATGTGGTTCATGGCACTGTTAGGGTGCTCCCCTGGTGTTAAAGTCCTGGGTCCAGATCCTCAGCACTGAATAAACTGAGTGACCAATGGTCACAATACCAGCACAGTAAGATGATCAGAAGTTCAAGGCCAGTCTAGACTGGGAAAACTCAAATAAAAAAGCATACCAAGATGAAAATGTTCTTCATAATGCTTTTACTTTGACACATCAGGG
>NW_008445752.1:0-489 GCF_000622305.1 Nannospalax galili
ATCTGGAATGTCAATCCAAATGCCATGAATAGGTTTTCCTGCAGACTTTGTAGCTATTGGAGGGTGGTAGAACTTTTAAGAGGTGATGCCTAGTGGGAGGAACTCAGGTTATTGGGACTATACTTCTGAAAGGAATATTATGACCTTTACCCTTTCCAACTTCTCTCTTTTACTTCCTGTCTTTCATGAGGCGCAGAGACCTCTTTGGCCACTCTGTCTGTGCTGGATAGCTTTAGCTGTCAACTTGACACACCTAGGTAGAGGGAGCCTCAATTAGGGAATTGCCTCCATTGGACTGGCCTGGTGACCATGTCTGCAGGTATTTTCTTGATTGTTGAGTAGTGTGGAAGGTGCCATCCCTGGGCAGGTGCTCCTGTATTATACAAGGAAGTAGGTTGAGCACAGGCCAGGGGACCAAGCCAGTAAGCAGCTTGTCTTTGTGATCTATGCCTCAGCTCCTACCTCCAGGTTCCTGCCCTGAGTTCCTAC
>NW_008445753.1:0-489 GCF_000622305.1 Nannospalax galili
TGGCATGTGCACCACCCCTCCATATACACAAACGTACACATAAAACCCTGAAATTGTATTTATTTTGAACCAGGGTCTCGCTGAGTTGTTCATGCTGGCCTTGAACTTGCTATACCACTAAGGCTGGTCTTGAACTTGTGATTTTCCCCCTTCACCTTCTAAAGCACCTGAGATGACAGGCCTTTACCACTACCCCCAGCTCTCTCATGCCCTTTTTGTTGCCCACTTCCTCAGGCAAATTCTCCTCCTCAGAGAATGGCAAGTGCTTGTACTGGTGTCCTGGGAGGGAACCACTCTGTAGTTTCCACCCCAGGCTGTTCTGTCTCCTGGGGATCATTGGTATCAATGCTGTTTGACTTCAGATTCAGCACCATTTCACATTGGAAACTTTCTTCCCATTTTGAAGATGAGAAAAAATGAGGCCAAGAGAGCTACAGAGAGAGCCCTTACTCTATGGAAACTGACTGTCAGACATGGCTGACATTTTAT
>NW_008445754.1:0-489 GCF_000622305.1 Nannospalax galili
ACCCCCCACCCACATGCCCTCCAGCCCCCCTTATAACCCTCTGACTCCCCCAGGTTTGAGCCCAGGCTTGTTCCTTAGATTCATGCAGTGAGAATCACACCATGGCCCTTGGTGGTGTCCGGGTCCAACATGGAAGTACCGACAGCCTGTCTACAGCTTACCATCCTGGGTATGTGGGCCACACCCTGACTTGATCCCCACCCTGGCCCTGTCTTGACCTCCCTGGCCCCGGACTCTCCGCAGCCACCCTTGGCCCCCACCACAGGGCAGTAAGGGCCCTCTCCGCAACCAGACAATATCCCCTAGCCCCAGCCACCCAATGCCAACCAGTGTGCAAAACCACACCACCACCCGGGTGGCATGGTAATACCCAAAGCACACCTGGGTGAAACTGACCAAGGCTTGTGAGGGTGGCACCCAACTCTCCTGATGACGACTCAACGATGACAACACGGACCCAACAAAGCACTGAGATATTTCTCATTCACA
>NW_008445755.1:0-489 GCF_000622305.1 Nannospalax galili
AGCAATGGGGGACAGGTTTACATACAGGAATGTGGGTACTCCCCCTCCTAACGCCACAGTGGAAAGTCTTTACTTGGATGATGGCTCCCTGATAGCTGCATAGAATGTTGAGAGAGTCTCCCTTAGGCTTCCTCAGCCTATATACCCTTTCCCTCCCCTCCCAGGCCACATGCAGCTAGAACCAGTTGGTTGGTTGGAAGATGTGGCTGACTCTCAGACAAGGGTCTCATGACTCTCCCTGACTCTCCTTTCTTTTGGGGACATGACAGTCAACATGCTCGCTGTGACAATGCTAAGAAGACAGGCACAACCAAGCTTGGGAAGATGGAGTCTGTCTGTCGTCTGTCAGAGGACAGTCCTATACAGCACTAGGCCAGGGGAAGGACCCTACTTTCTGCCTCTTAGCTTGCAAGGACCCTTTCATGCTCTCTTACGACCAGGCTCTTTCTGCAAGGTGAGGCCATGGACTGCCAGGAACTGACACTTGTC
>NW_008445756.1:0-486 GCF_000622305.1 Nannospalax galili
CTGAAGCAAAGTTGGAGGAGGGGAGAATGTGGGCAATCTCCATAAGCTTACTGGGGTTAGCAGCAGTCATATGCATTATGAGATGGATAGTGATTCATGTAACTAAAATGAGGCCATCTATGCAGATGCAGATGAATTTAATGGAGGAAATCCCCAGGTGGCCACCACCTGGTAAATGGGTGAAATAGCACAATTACTTGAATGATTGGGATCACTGCTGTGCATGTATGAAAATTCTTTATGGATTGTGCAAGTTGTAGAAAAATTTTACATGCCTTGTTAGCAAAATAGGAATCAAAAGAAAAAGGGAGGCTACCTGGCCACTTCTTTGCATAATAAAAGACTTTTCTGAGGCAGAGACAATAGCCAGAGGGGAGACTGAAAAGACTAGAAAGGAGTTACTGGAGAATTCATTATTGGCCTAGGAACTTTCAAGCACACTAAAAGAGAGAAAGAGAGAGAGAGAGAGAGAGAGAGAGAGAGAGA
>NW_008445757.1:0-489 GCF_000622305.1 Nannospalax galili
TGCACTTACCTATATGCAGGCAATACATGCATACACATAAAATTAAAAAAATACACACACACAAAAAGAAACTAGACTGGGAAAAAGAAGGAGACTGGTAGGAGAGGAAGTGGAAAAGGATAAAATATGAGTGAATCTGGCCAAAGTGCATGATATACTCAAATGAAAGTGACTTTATGAAACCCATCACTATGTGCCATGAATATGCAATAATAAAATATACTTGAAAAAGAAAGTCACAGGACTGGAGAGATGGCTCAGTGGTCAAGAGTACATGCTGTGTAACCATGAAGACCTGAGTTGGGATCCCAGCATCCAAGCAACAAGCCAGGCATGGTCTCAAGTGCATCCATAACCCCAGTGCTGGGGGGCCGGTAGGTACAGGAAGATCCCTGGGGCTTGCTGGCTGCCTAGTTGAAAAAGGCAAGCTCCAGATTTTGCAAGAGACCCTGCCTCAAAGAATAAGGCAGAGAAGGATAGAGGAAAACA
>NW_008445758.1:0-489 GCF_000622305.1 Nannospalax galili
GGCCCTGGAGGATTTCTCTGCAGGCAGCCCTGGAGGTGGTTGGGCTCTTGGGTAATAGGAGGTGGTGCCCCAGGCCTCGGGCAGTGTGGCAGTATGGGGCACTCAAGGGGCTCAGTGTGGCCACACAGGTAGACTGCCACCTCCATCCTCCAGCCACCTCCACTACACAGGGTTCTCTGGGGCCTCTGTCAGTCCCCTAGGGCCTCCAGACCTCAAGTTCTCACCAACCCTAGGCTCCAGAGATGGTCCTGTGAGGCCCAGGCAGAGGAAAAGGTAGGCTCTATGTTCCTGGCCTAACTCAACTTGCATGCAGACTCCCCACTTTCTGGTTAACCCTGTCAAACATTCTCCATGGAGAAGAGAAACTCAGGATGAGGTTGACTAGCTAGTGTGATGCTAGACTCAGAAAGTAGGGCAGAACTAGGAAAGAGCCCCTGTGGGGGCTGTCACAACAGGAGCTGGGCCCAACTAGTAGAGGAGACTATGCCT
>NW_008445759.1:0-489 GCF_000622305.1 Nannospalax galili
TTGAAGAAGCAGGAAGAAATGAACAAAGACTTATGCCATTTAACGCCACAGTTGATTACCAACGGAAATTGGAAGAATGTAATTTTTATGGCTTTATGTAAAAGTAAGCTATATTTCAGGATGATACGGAGATCAGCCAGACAGACAAGATTTAATTTCTAAAAATGTATATCTTGCCGAAAACATTTTTATAAATTAAGAAAGTCAAATCCTTCCTTTGAAGTGTTTGGTCAGGGTAGTCCAAGAGGCTCACCAAGTAATACAGGCTATTGCCACAGCCCTTGATTACCTCACTTGAAGGTGAGATGCTATTGCTAAAGATGGGACACACTTCAGACCCAGGATTTCAATCACACTTGAGCTGCAACTTATCTGGAAGCCTCCTCCCTGAAGACTATCTCTCAGAGTATGAGAAAGTAGTATGTAAACTGTCAAGGGAGAATACCAATCAATGACCCTACCCCGCTGTACAGCTTATGAACCACAACA
>NW_008445760.1:0-489 GCF_000622305.1 Nannospalax galili
GCAGGAAGGTAATTTTCAGTTTCTGAACCTGAATAAAGAAACATAAAGAAAATCTAGTCTACCGTATCTCAGAAGAAAGTTATTCAGTACGTTAGGCATACTCTACTGAAAACCCTTCCTCTGGCTTAACCTAATTAGCAGTTAATCTTATTGGTTTGATGTCACTTGAAACAACTCATCACTGGAAAACAAAAGCTTCCACTGGTGAATGGCAGTGAATGGCAAGGCATTCTTTTAAGGAGAAAAATGTCTTGTCTAAGGGGTCCTTTTGACTTCATTGAATGAAAAAGTGTAGATCTCTAACACTACCAACTGTAAATCAGTAATTCTAACAATACAACATTAGATGGTTCAAAGGTAAACGTGGCTACATTACAGCTATATGCTGAATGAAATTCCCTAACCTAGAGCTCTCTGTAGAGAACAGTTAAGGCAACCAGACTTCTGTGCTTGGACATCTCCCTTTGCTAACACAGGGCAGGTGACACT
>NW_008445761.1:0-489 GCF_000622305.1 Nannospalax galili
ATGCCCTTATTCCACAGAAGGGTTTTGGGGCCCTTTGCTGTGTTCTTTGAATAAAAGAACACATTCCTTGCCTGTTGTAGGTCTGGTTCTCACTTTTATTTATAAACTGTAAACTCCTACCGTTCTCTACGCTCCTAAATCTAGCAGAGGATGGTGTCAGGAAAAAGTTCTGGGTACATGTGATCAAAATTCATTGTATACAGGATGAAATTGTCAAAGAATAAAAGAAAATGTTCTTGAGCCTGGAGAAATTACTCACAGATTACAAGTGCTGCCTCTTTCCAAAAAGACCCAAGTTCAGTTCCCATCTGCCATATCAGACAGTTTACAACATTCTCTAACTCCAACTCCAATGATGCAACCCCATTTATGTCCTATGTAGGCACTTACACACACAAGGCGTACACATACACACATAAACACAAATTTTTAAAAAAATATTTAAAAAGTGAAAAGGTATGCATATTTGCATCTATTATTATTATTAAT
>NW_008445762.1:0-489 GCF_000622305.1 Nannospalax galili
AGTCCAAAGAAAGAAACGGCAAACATTGGCTGAAAAAAAAAAAAAAATAGATGCAACTTGAATCCACGCTCCATCACTGAGTCGCTCTGAAGTATTAGGTAGTTTTTTTTCTCCACATTCAATCTTCTCTTATGTTAAATATTTACAGTAAAATCTTCTGTGACAGAGAAGCAAGGGACAACCAATGTGACTTGCTGAAGATTTGGTGTCCACTATGTCTAATGTTTGGGCAGAAACACCCCTGTATATACTTGTTCTCTAGAAACTGATACTTTTTGAGTCTAACTTACAAAACTTCTTGAGGAATGACAAACCTATTATCCTGTTTCTGTAAAATTCTATTCACTGCTCTGTTAGATGAATCATACCTCTGAGTTAGCATGGCAATTTCTTTGTTTTACAACCTATCCTTGGAGTCACTTAGAGTCAAGCAATAGATTGAGTGGATGCTGGACGTGTCATGTAAAATGCTAACATCATACAACTTGC
>NW_008445763.1:0-489 GCF_000622305.1 Nannospalax galili
CAGTGTCAGTCTTCAGAGGAGCAGGGAGCTGAGTTTGCTCCAAGCCTAGCCTGGAGTACCTCCTCTGGGGTCTGTAGAAACACGAGTCTGGAGCCTCCATTGGTTGCCTGTGATACTAAGCATCCATCCAAGTATCAGCTTGCAGTAGATTAACAACTTGGAGTGGTACCAAACATGAGAAACTAATCGTCAGGGCTCATTGGGCATTCCTGGGTTAACTGTTGCCCACGTCTTCCACCTCAACACTGAGGCGGCTAAGAAAGGAAACTCCTAACCCAACCCTGATCTGATATAGGCTGAGACCCACAGCCCTTGGAAAGCTTATCTGCTTGGAAATGGCTAGGGTTCCAGACACTTGACCTTGACTTAGAGCTCCAGATTACAGTCTATCATGTGGGGAAGTCAAGGAAAGAATCTCAAACACCTAGCCATACCATACCCACAGTCTGGAACAGAGAGAAATAAATGCATGCAGTTCGGAACCCCCCC
>NW_008445764.1:0-489 GCF_000622305.1 Nannospalax galili
GTGCTGGGGAACAAATCTGGGTCTTCTGCAAGTGCTCTTGACCACTGAGCCATCTCTCCAATCCTGATGCACTGTTTTTAAACTAAGGGTAGAGCTTGTTTGTTTCCCCAAGCATCTCCACCATAGGCTTAGGCAAATCTGAGAATTTTTCTCCATAATTTTATACAAGACTTACTGTTTTACAATGTTACTAAAATCCTGGGAAATGTTTAGCTTTCAGAAAATGTAATAATTTAAAAACTAAACTAGATCTACCACAAAAACAGAAATCATAAAGATGGGCAGTCTTGGGGAGGAAAGATAAAAATTCTCCTTAGAATCAAGTTTCCAAGGTCAGCAAATGCCCTTGTGGACATAGGCCAAAATATTTAAATCTTTACATATTTCTCTCATTTATCCTGGCCATGTGTCCTATACTCTGGTCAAAGTTATTTTGTTCTCAGGAATGGGGGGGGGGTCAAGGGTCAAGATTAAAGAAATAAAGATTGG
>NW_008445765.1:0-489 GCF_000622305.1 Nannospalax galili
CATAGCTCAGTTGACAGCATTTGCCTGGCATGTACAAGGCTCTAGGTTCAATCCCAGCACCCACTCACCACCCTCCAAAATAAATGATTGCTCCCCCGATCCCCACCCCAATAACTGATTGCTTATACAAAATTTAAGACATTTGGTTAGAGAAAAAGCCCATCAACCCTATTTTGTTCTAATAAAACTATAAGCACAGGCTTACAAAGGACTACTAAGTGACTAGTAGCATAACCCCGATCCATTTATAATATTCTGCAGAAACAAATCTACATAAAAACATAAGATATAAAAACAGTCAATTAAGCTAGGCGTGGTAGTGCACATCTTTAATTCCAGCACGTGGGAGGCAGAAGCAGGTAGATATCTGTGTGCCTGAGACTAGCCTGGTCTACACAGCAAGTTCCAGTTCAGCCAGGGTTACCCGGTAAGAAGCTACCTCAAACAAAACAAGACAAAATACAACAAAACAAACAAACAAACAAACAA
>NW_008445766.1:0-489 GCF_000622305.1 Nannospalax galili
TGCTAGGGATCAAACCCAGGGCTTCATGCATGCTAGGCAAGCACTCTATCAACCAAACTACATCCCAGCCCTGTGATGTCTCCCTTTGGAGCAAGACTACAACATACATCCTAAGCACACTACTGACATGCCTGTGGAACAAATGTCATCACAAACCATCTTGGAGAGCAAGACACTAAAGACACAGCTCCTTTGATACTGGTTTATGCTAAAAGTCATTTATTATTTATTGCTATGAACAAAACACACCCACGCTATCAACTTGCAGCAACTAGACAAGGAATTCCATTTTTTGATCCACAAATGTAAATCAAGATACATTTTGTCCTCTACTTCATTTAACAGTCACACAGTTCATGACAGGCTTGTTTTTCTGAACCTTGATGTCAAAGAGGAAGATGCAGAGGAAAGTGCATTCATCCGAAGTTACATGTTGAGCAGACACTAGGTGATCGGGTATCAATTTTGAAGCAGGACACATAACTGGTA
>NW_008445767.1:0-489 GCF_000622305.1 Nannospalax galili
TGTGGCAAGCTACTGTCATCACTTGGGAAGGAACGGCTTGACCCTCCTGTCTCCCCAGCCCCACTGCTCTGTGGGTCATCCCTGAGAACCTCAAGGAGCCCAACTTCATGCTGCTCACCAGGGGTATGGGTTAGAATCCCACTCATCTCTTCCAGCAAAGAGTTTCTCTCAGTGAGGAGCCTGGGGCACCACAGGGCATCCTCTTCTCCTACTACTTGGTTGGCCTTGCTAACACTGTAGACCCATCCCTCAGGTTGAGCTGGTTAAACAGGGAGCAAAGCACGTAACAGAGCCACCCCCTTTCCCCCTTTCCCTTCCAGGTCTTGGCAGCAACAGTGGCTCTCAGCCTCTGGTTGAAAGGTGTGCCACTGGCCTGTAAGCTGTGGTGTGTATGAGCAGATGCCGCCCCTTCTGGGATGGCACTTGGGGACCCCAGTTAGGAGTCTGTAGCCACAGAGGCCAGGGAGCAAGTAGGGCTCCGAGACAGGG
>NW_008445768.1:0-489 GCF_000622305.1 Nannospalax galili
TAATCAAGAAATGGACCATCCTAGCTACTGTATGAGATCATGCACTTCTGATTGAATTAATTTATTTCAAACAAACTCAATTCCCAACAAAAAGCTTCTGTGAAATGCCATTGTCTAAGAATTGTAGATAGTTCTGAACGGATTATAAAGAAAAACTATTCTTGATGCTCAGATAATGTTACAATGACTTTCTAATATGGAATGAGCGCCTCCAAGCTTTTCCCCTGAATTTGAACAGTGTGTATGCATTTATTCTTAATTTGTCTTTAATAGATTTAAACTCCACAAGGCATCTGACTACATGAAAAGATAATTACTTCCCAAATAATTATGAAGCTATTTATCCAAAGAGCAAACATTTAGGGACATGTTATATTCTGCTTTTCTGTCTGGACATATCTGCAAAGAGATTTCAAGGCCAAATTTTTTGTAATATTTCCTTTAAAATAATGAATCGATATACATATATTCAAGGTAAAAAAGGAAAAA
>NW_008445769.1:0-489 GCF_000622305.1 Nannospalax galili
AGACCAGAGCTGAGGGCTGAGTTCTGGCGGGTGGAGAATGGAGCCAGGAGCTCATTCCTGAAATCATGTACATGCAGAGCTGACTATGTATATGCATCAGATTTCACCTGTGATTCATCTCCTTGTACTTAAACTAGGAAAGTCTCTAATTTGTGGGTCTTAGAAAAACTCAAAAAGCAATGCATGTTATTGTTTCTGATGTTATCATTTAATAGTCTCTAAATTTCATACTCAAGTGACCCAGTGTTTACTGGCATTTCTGGGTGAGCTCATGTGAGTGTCTGTGGGGTTGTTCCATTCTTTTTTAAAAAGGCAGAAATCAATGAGGAACAGGAGGACTAATGTCAGTTCCTATCCCATAAATTAACTACATGAATTTGGGCATGTTGCTTAACCTCTCAGCATGCTGGTTGTCCATCTGGATTACAAATTGTGCCTATCACATGGGAAAGTTATGAGGACTTAACCTCCTTAAAGTGCTTAGCAACT
>NW_008445770.1:0-489 GCF_000622305.1 Nannospalax galili
AAATTCTAATAGAATTCATGAAGCAATTAATGCCATGAGGGGATATATTCATTTTTTATTCAAAGAATTTCTCACTTAGAAAGTCATTTAATTTAATCTGTAAGTAAGTCACAGAAACAGAATTTATTACTGCTAAACATCTGACACTGTCAACTGTTATTTAAATAGAGACACCTTGTTACCACAAATGAGAAATCATCATGAACTTATTATATAGTAAGCAACAAAGTTAGAGAGGAAAAAGACACAGTTCTATGCACCAGTGTATTTCAGCTAGCAAGGAGGTTATCTGAAAATGGGGATACACACAGAAATGTTCTCTAGCAATGGAATTTGGATAAAGATGGAAAAATGAGAACATTCACTCTGTGTGGAAGCTCTACATTACACCTGCAATGGACAGCCATCTGTCTTATGGCATGGAGCACTGATGTGGGCAGGGTTAGGACTCTAGCCCATATAAAAGCCCAAGACCTCTTCCAGTCCCCA
>NW_008445771.1:0-489 GCF_000622305.1 Nannospalax galili
GGAAAAAAACTGATTACATGGTACCAAAAGAATGTATTAAAATGAGACAGATGAATTTAAGGTAAAATCTTATTATTAGGAATGCTTACTTGTAATTTTTTCTTAAAACCTATGACTTGATTCTAACCTGTTAAGAAAGCAATAACATGGCTTCCAACTCCATACGGTAATTTAGAAGTCATTTCATAAGAATGAATCATGGAGCATCGTCATGAGTTCCGAGAATTCCAGTCAAGCCATGATTGAGTTAGCCATGAAGGGCTGCACAGGGAGAGAGAACGTGAAAGACAGATAATGGAATCCAGAGCGGCCTGCAGCACCTCAGCACTGGGTACCCGGCAAGGTCGGCATTAGGACCTGTGCAGTGCCTCTCTACAGTTCTGCAGCCCTCCCATGAGGCCAATCCACATCTTCAATTCCTCAGAATCCTGTGTGACTTGTTTGTCAAAGTCTGTCACACTCACTTTCTAAAGGAACAGACATGGAGCC
>NW_008445772.1:0-489 GCF_000622305.1 Nannospalax galili
AAAAATGAATAAAACAAAATAAAATTCAAGAAAATACAATAGTAGAGAAGACTAATGGAGTGAAGCTCAGCAAACTATACAATTTTTGTTGATATGGACATCTTTATTTCACTGTAGACATGATTTATAAGCACAGCTTAACAACTTAGGTTAAAAAATTATTATAAACATTCTTATTTTATGAGAAATCAAGTATGGCTTTTGAACAACAAAGAACAATGAATTTTTAGTAGGGAATGTATGGCTAAAAGAACTGGTGTTGGTGATGACTACAACTCGTCAGTGTCAGCCTTAAGGGGAAAACCCTTAAAGGGCATTTGGGGATGGAATACATCATATCTAAAAATCACATAACAATACATGTTTAAAGACTAAATTGAATGCTTAAATACAAAAACAAAAGACATTCATAAACATAATGAATTAATGGGAAGTATGAAAGGAAATAATAACAAATGAATTTGAATATAAATAAATCACGACATGAAA
>NW_008445773.1:0-489 GCF_000622305.1 Nannospalax galili
CTGGTGGGGATGGGGGTATAAAGATGATTAAGATTGTTTGAGATGTTCTGTGTTAAATACACAAAAATTCAATAAAAAACAAATTTTAAAAAAATGTAATGACCATGTTGTTTGCCTTTTTAATTTATTTGTTTTTTATGTGTATGAGTATTTTGTCTGCAGGTATGCAAGTATATCCATGTTTTAAACGCCTGCAGAGGCCAGAAGAGGGCATCAGATTTCCTGGAACTGTAGTTATGGACAGTTGTTAGTTGCTGTGTGGGTGCTGGGAACCAACCTCTGTCCTCTGGTACAGCAGCCAGTGCTCTTAATTGCTGAGCCATCTCACCAGCCCCATCATTCACTTTCTTAAAGAAATTCTACCCAGAAAGCTCTTGCAACCTAACTCAAACACTGGAGATTGGAACTCCAACAGTATCAAAACAGATTTAATGGGTGGGCATGGTAGCACATGCCTTTAATCCCAGCACTTGGGAGGCAGAAGCAGGC
>NW_008445774.1:0-489 GCF_000622305.1 Nannospalax galili
TAAGAATATATTCCTTGGGCTGAGGCAGGAGGATAACCACAAGTTCAAGGCTGGCCTGATAGTGAGCTCTGGGCCAGCCAGGAATGCATAGAAAGACCCTGTCTCACGGGGGGTTGGGGGTTGAGGGGGTGGGGAGGTGGGGGGTGGTGTTCATGTTTCAGAAACCTTTAATTAGTTAAACAGGCAGAATGGTGGTAATTAACAGGCACCATATGGCTTTTTCTTGAACAGAACTTCTACATGGGGAGGAGATGTGCTGTGCACAGTCCTTGTGAACAAGTCAGTGGCCAAAGAGATTTAAATCTTGAAATTTAAGGGACATCTTAGCCTATAGCAGTGGCTCCGGACTGTTTTCAAGTCTATTACGTCCAATTTCTTGTTTGTTTTGAGACAGGGACTTACTCTGTAGCCCAAGCTGGCCTTGAACTTGTGGCAATCCTGTAGCCTCAGCCTCCCAAGTGCTGGAATTATAGACATAGGTCAGCACAC
>NW_008445775.1:0-489 GCF_000622305.1 Nannospalax galili
AAGAATCTTGTCTGATTTCCCACTTTTTAACTCACTTCCTATGTCTTCTGCATCAGCACATTGTAACTATCTCTGTATTAATGAAAACCAATAACTTTCAGGAAATGTAGTTGTTGGAACCATGTTTACACTTCCGGTCATTGCCCAAGTAAATTAAAAAAAATCATTTATTTATTTTTTAGTATTAAAGTCATCACCGTCTGTCCTCAGGAGCTAAAGCACTCAACTTAGGGCTGCAAGTATGAACTGTGGGTTTACATTTTCTGTTGAAGAGAGATTTGTGAAGTCTGAAGTGTCTCACCTTTGATACTTGGTAGCAAAGTGGTCTGAGGTAAGTCACCTCTACTTAGCATTTCTTTTTTTAAAAATATTTATTTATTATTTTTATTTTATGTGTATGGCTGTATTGCCTGCATATAGGTAAGCGTACCTGTGTTGTGCTATGCCCACGGAGGACAGAAGAGGCTGTCGGATCCCCTAGAACTGGAG
>NW_008445776.1:0-489 GCF_000622305.1 Nannospalax galili
CTCTAATATGTAATCGTAATGTTTCAATGTGCCCTCAAATCCCCATTGTGCAATCACAATGCCCCAATTTCCAAACACAATGCTCCAAAATGCCTTTAAAATTCTTCATTTTGAGATCACAAAGCTCAGTGTGCCATCACAGTGCAGCAATGTGTCATCATAATGCTCCAACGCATCATGGCTATGCTCAATGTCATCACAATGCCCCAATGTGTTGTCACAATGCTCTAACGTGCTATTACAAAGTTTCATGTGTAATCACAATGATCCAATGTGCCATCATAGTGCCCCAAAGTGCCATCGAAATGTGCGAATATGAAATCACAATGCTCCATTGTGCCATCACAATGTTCAGCATGCCATAACAATGAACCAAAGTGTCATCACAATGCTCCAAGCTGCGAAAGGTATGCTCCATTGTGACACCACAATTGTCCAGTGTGTCATCACAATGCTCCAAAGTGACATCACAGTGCTCAGGTGCCATCA
>NW_008445777.1:0-490 GCF_000622305.1 Nannospalax galili
TATATATAAATAAATGTTCAAAAAAAAAAAAAAAGCTCCTAAAACCTTTGCTGAAAAACCACCTTTCATCTCTCTTCTCACTGAACCTGGTGCCTCTATCTGTGCAGGCTAACGCTTCCAATGAAGTCTGACAACGAAATCTTCCCCACTGAAACATGACTGGAGTGTGTTCCCATGCACATACACGAGCCCCATACAGCAGCCATACACAGAAGACACACATGGCTAAAGTGTGTTCCCATGTTCATACACAAGCCACATGCACCAGCCGTACACAGAAGACAAATCACACGTAATACTCATTCTTTGCAGGGGGTCAGGAACAACTCCACAAGACCTTAACAGGAAAGCCAAGTCCCAAGTGGTGGCTCTCTCAAAGTTCAAGCTGTGGCCCCTCTATCATCCAGATGGAAATCAATACCCATGATCTGTGGATGCAGAGCAAGTTGTGTTCCTCCCACTCCAAACTGATTTCCTGCCCTTCTGTTCC
>NW_008445778.1:0-490 GCF_000622305.1 Nannospalax galili
CCATAAACACAGCCTCTCTCAGAGGCTGATTCTGAACGCCAGGTCCAGCTTTGTCTGACAGAAACATAGTATGAGCCAGTCCTGATACCTTCCATTTAATTCAATATTCGAAATTAATATCCTTTCAATATGTGATCATAAAGGCAGCAATGAGGGATTGTGCACTGGTTCTTTATATTGGCTTCAGTCTGCACCGTGCATGTGTCATATGCCATGTTACTCTCAATGGAGTAGATACCTGTTACCAGGGACTGGCGCACACTACTGAACCATTCTTGGAGCCCTAGAATCTGTGCATATAACATGTGCTCCAGGAGGTTTGGGGGGTTTAGGAGATGAGGCTGGTACTCAGTAAGAGCTCTAACTCTACCAGTTGATGTGGGTTGGAGAGCCCACCGGTGGGTGGACTCTAACTAGTAACTGGCACATGCTCATGTCCTCAGATCCCCATTGATTATTTCACCCTTCCATTAACTCTAGTTTTTTTTTT
>NW_008445779.1:0-490 GCF_000622305.1 Nannospalax galili
TTCTCAAAAGAAACAGATATAGCAACAGGTGCTGTGCTGGACGACAGCGATAGTGAGTGGGAGAGGCACAGTCCCGCAGTTGGTCCTTGAGGAGTGGGCTTCAGTGCGGAGACTGGCATTTCCATAAAGGCTGTACACACAGTGCCTGGCTCAGTTCCACTTAACGATTTTCCACTTTGTGATGGTGCAAAAGGGACAAGCATTCAGTAGAAACTGAATTCTAAATTTTGACCTTTTTCCCAGAATAGAGAAAGTGACACGGAAAGGGTAGCAAGAGGAACCTGCTAGCTGCTTTCTTGAGATGCGTATCTCTGTCAGCCTTGTAGTCATGAGAGTCAGCAATGGATACTCTGCAGTGTGCTGTGCTGCTAAGCCGCGGTGTTTGGCAGGTTAGTTGTACCAAATGCACTTTTGACTCACCGTATTGTCAGTTTATGATGGGTTATCCGCTCACAATAAAACTGGCGGTGAAGGAGCATCTGTAGAAAGA
>NW_008445780.1:0-490 GCF_000622305.1 Nannospalax galili
GGAGGGAGGGGGTTGCTGGAGAGGGGCCCTTTGGGGAAGCAGAGCCCACCAGGCTTTTACCACCCCTGCCACTTGGTCAGATCAATAGGAGCCTCCTGGGGCTTGCTCCCTGCAGACCGGTACCTGCTGAGGGGGATGGTATGGACTGGGCTTGGTGCCTCATTGACAGCTCTCTACCTGCTGGCTCCATGTTTTTCCCAGCTGCTTCTCTCCCCAGAAACCCTTCCTGACTGCTACATTCGCTCCCAAATCCGTGGCTTCTGCGTCCTGTACGTGGTGGCCTTTGGTACCTAGCTGGTCATCAACCTGCTGCCATGAGGTGTGGGCTCTTGGAGGGAGAAGGAGGCCTTTTTCTTCCTCATCTCTTTACTCCCGTGTGGAGCTGGCTTTCCATCACATCTTTTGGGTAACAGAGCGATGGAACAGATGTAGACCATGTGCACAGAGGTACTTCGTAAGCACAGCACTGTGAAGAGCAGACGGCAGTGAC
>NW_008445781.1:0-490 GCF_000622305.1 Nannospalax galili
TGACATTTTTCTTCTTTTAAATCATGTCTTTGGAATCATTGCACAGAGAGGGGCTGACTGGGTCAAAAGGTTGGCCATTGTATAGTTCCTGTTCTGTATCCCAGACTATAACTGAGAATATTACCAACAAAGCAAAGGACTCTGCCCTTACAGACATAGTATGCTAGGTTCCTGTATCTGTCTAGAATGCGATGTGGAGTAATACATATTGACACCTACTGTGTCAGGTCCATGCTAGGAGGAAACCTGGAGTGAGTGAAAGGCAGGCCCTGCCCTTGTGCAACACAGAAGCTGTGGCCTTCAGCCCTTTTCTCCCTCTAGGATGCAAAATATTCCAGACTGCTACACATGTGACATTTTCTGATGCCACCAGTATACTCCCTTTTCTTTCTTCTGCTCCTCCTCCTTTCCTCCTCTTCTTCCTCCTCCTTTTCCTTTTCCTTCTCCTCCTCTTCCTCCCCTTCCTCTTCCTCTTCCTCCTCCTCTTCCT
>NW_008445782.1:0-490 GCF_000622305.1 Nannospalax galili
TGCTGATACATCCAGCTCTTTACATGGGTACTGGGGATCCAAACTCAGGTCCACATGCTTGGGCAGCAAGCACTTCCCCTGGTGAGTCATCTTCCCAGCCCTTGTTGTTGAGAGTGGTGGTGGCTCTTAGGATGCTGTCTGATGACATGGAGAAACTCCTGTTCCTCCAGCCTGATGAAAGCAACGTTTTACAATTGTCTGGCCATAAAACACTGAGATGATTAACTTGATTGGACTGAACCTAAAAGATTAGAAGGACATACTTTTGGGAGTGTCCATGAGGGAGTTTCCAGAGACTATATATGATGAGGGCTCTAACCTAATCAAAGATTCAATCCATTGATGGATTCAAAACTTGAATAGAGAAGTGGAACTGTGGAAGGCATGGCCTGGATGGGGGAAGTGGATCACAGGGATGGGGGAGTGGATCACAGGGATGGGGGGAGTGGATCACAGGGATGGGGGAGTGGATCACAGGGATGGGGGAGTG
>NW_008445783.1:0-490 GCF_000622305.1 Nannospalax galili
AGAGAGAGAGAGAGAGATCTGAATCCTGCTGCCTTCACTTCTTCCCTACTCCACTCCGCTCCATATGAGTTCACCGTATTCTGCTTTATGGTCTACTAAGCTGTCTCTGCCAGTGCTCCAATTCCCCAAGGCAAGGCCCTCGTATGGTTCATTTCTGCCCAGCCCCCAACACCCCAGCAGGTGCCAAGAGGTGTGGCAGCTGTGCTGGGCAAAGGGGCTCTGGCACCTCCACAGGGGCCTGCTGCCACCTGCTGGCAGGAATGTTCACTGTAGGTGGCTGTGAACCTGGCCAGGTCTTTAAAGAAGCCCCAGCTATGGGTGCACTGGAGCCCTGGGGAGAGGGACGAGAGTCCACCAACTCCCTAATGCCAGGCCAAGAAGGACAGATGCCTCTTCCTAGTGGGCAGAGTTCTGTTTTGAAGTGTTGTGAGGGCTCAGAGCAGGGAGTGCCAGAACTAGAAGATGCCTTAAACTAACTGGGAAAGAAGGC
>NW_008445784.1:0-489 GCF_000622305.1 Nannospalax galili
TTTGTTGTATTTAATTTTTTGAAAAAGCTAGTTAATCAACATTTAAACTCTATTTGATATTTAATTTTGTACTGACATTGGATTCAACCTAAACAGAGGAGATTTACAAATGTGTGATAAAATAATTTTATCTTACATATGTATATAGATTACCTAAGCTAATCATAGAAACTACTGGACTTAAATATTTAAAATGTTTCATGTCTTTCTCCTTCCTATTAAAAAACTAGTATTCTACCACATAGTGCAATTACACAGTTTTCCACAGGTAATTACATTAACAAAGTTGCTAACAAATATTGCCACTAAAGGTTTAGTAAATATTACCTACATAGAGTAAATATGTATATATTTTTTTAATTTTTAATTTTTATCTTATGTGTATGCGTGCATTGCCTGTGGGTAGGTAAGTGCACCTTTGTTGTGCAATGCCCGTGGAGGACAGAAGAGGCTATTGGAGCCCCTGGAACTGGAGTTATGGACAGTTGT
>NW_008445785.1:0-489 GCF_000622305.1 Nannospalax galili
GAGATATTTATTCCTATTGATTATATTTTTCATGTTGTGGTTCACAGTAGAAGATTACTCCTCTGCTAGTCCCCCTCAGTGCTCCACTCCCCTGTCAGCTCAACATATTGATTCCTTCTGCCCCTTTCCAGGATGGATATTTGTTTATGCTTTATTGCCCCCATGTCTCACCCTTTGAGTCACTCCTCCAGCCTCTCCATTGGTCATACATCCCCATTCACATGCACACTTTCCAAAGTTTGACTGAAGGTTCTGAAGGTTTGGTTCAGAAATATTTATATACATGTAACAGTCTGAAAATACATACATTCTGGGTATATGTTTGTGAGTGGGGCACAGTGGGATAAAGCCCAGCCACACAGAAGCAAATGTACAGGCATTTTCATGTGCCAATAAAAGACCAACTAGCTATTCCTTGACTACAAGACTCCTTTGGGACTGGAGAGATGGCTCAGTGGTTAAGCACACTGGTTGTTCTTGCAGAAGACC
>NW_008445786.1:0-490 GCF_000622305.1 Nannospalax galili
CTCTCTGTCTGATGGCATCACTTCTCCAGAGCTCTCTTCTTCCCTTCCTTCCAAAAATGTGTGGAACTGACTACCCATATCTGTTTCCTGTTGCTGTATAACAAGTGACCACAGACTTGGTGGCTTAAAATAGTGCTCATGTGTAACCATCCGAAATGGGTCTCCCAGAGGCTATTGCTGAGGTTTCCATGGAGTTGCATCCCTGCTGGATGGAAGCTCTGTGGACAGTCCACTTCTTTGCCTTTGCTTACTTCTGCTTCTATTGTGTAGTGTGTGCATGTGCATATGTATGTATGTGTGCATGTTCATGTGTGTGCAGGTGTGTATGAATGTGCATATGCATATATGTGTGCAGATGTGTATGCACATACATTTGTATATATGCACGCAGGGGCGTATGCATGTACATATGCATATATGTGTGCAGGTGTGTATGCATGTGCATAGGTATGTATGTGTGCATGTTCACGTGTGTGCAGGTGTCTATGCA
>NW_008445787.1:0-488 GCF_000622305.1 Nannospalax galili
ACGTGCACATGGTCCTGTCACCTGCCACCTCTGACGTGCACATGGTCGTGTCAACTGCTCACTATGACGTGCACATGGCCGTGTCACGTGCCCCCTCTGACCTGCAGATTGTCGTGTAACTTGCCCCCTCAGATGTGCAGATGGTCCTGTCACCTGCCCTTCTGATGTGCAGATTGTTGTGTCACCTGCCGCCTCTGCAGTGTAAGTGGTCGTGTCACCTGTCCCATCAGACGGGCCGATGGTCGTGACACCTGCCCTCTCTGACGTGCACATGGTCTTGTCACCTGCCCACTTTCAAGTGCACATGGTCGTATCACCTTCCCACTGTGCCGTACACAGTTTCGTGTCACCTGCCCTGTCTGCTATACAATTGGTCGTTTCACCTGCCCTCTCTGATGGGGAGAAGTTCGTGTCACCTACCTCTTCAGACATGCAGTTGGTCGTGTCACCTCCCCACTCTAATGTGCATATGGTCGTGTCACCTGCCT
>NW_008445788.1:0-490 GCF_000622305.1 Nannospalax galili
AAATGAACTCTGAATTCTCAAAACTGGTATGCAAAATCATACTTAATGATATATTTATTATTTTAAATTTTTTCAAAAGTAAATATAAATTATTGTATGCTTTGCTTTTCAACATGTTTTTACCCTTATTTTCAGTTCATCCTGGAAGTCTTTTTAAGCCTTGAGGGCTTAAGTATTGACTTTACCTAATCTTTGAAACTTGTTTACAGCTGCTGATAATGGCATTGGGATTTATGTATGTTTTTGGACAGCAGATGGGATTCACAAATCACCTTTAGGTTTTCTTAGTAGTAGGCAAACCTCTGTTGAATTTTCTCTCTTGACATCAGCAATTGGCTGATGCCAATATTCTACTGCTTTCTTTTAAATTAAAGTCTGTGGTTTGTGCTTCCACGTGGAACCACTTTTGCAAAAAGCAGAAAGGCTGTGTAAGAAGTTGTTTGAGACTATTTAATGAAAAAGTTGGAGGATGGTTTGAATGTGGATGAAA
>NW_008445789.1:0-490 GCF_000622305.1 Nannospalax galili
GGTCATTTGAAAGTGTGCTTGCCTAGCACACACTAAACCTTGGGTTCAATCCCTAGCCCTAACAAACTAGATGTGCTGGTGGATGGGGTGTGATGGCACACATCTGGCACTTCTGTAATTCTAGCTCTCAGGATGGAGAGTCAGGAGTTAAGAACTAGCCTGGGCTACATGAGACCCTGTATCCAAAATAATAGTAATAAAAATGACAGTTCTCCTTATTGCTCAGACTCAACTTCTATTGCAACAGAGTACTCTCTGAAATTTGATGAATCTATGACAGAAGATGAAATAGAAGAAAAATCGTTTCGATCTTTGCTGCCGTCTGAGAGTCATCGCAGATTTAACATGGAAAAGAAAAGAAGTCATCACGATGACTCTGATGAAGAAGCTTCCCCAGACAAGACTGCATTATCTTCTTCCAAGGTGTGTTTTAGTTTACTGAGCAGATGAATGGTTACAGTTCTTGTCTTTCAAAGGTTTGAGAATACAT
>NW_008445790.1:0-488 GCF_000622305.1 Nannospalax galili
GTTGGTCCATACATGAAGGACAATCCCAGTGTCTGACCACTTGCTGGTGGCTGTATGAAGGTTGTTAGGCCATCCACAGCCCTAGGAAGGGACAAGTAGGGATGGCTGACCCCATGTAGATATGCGTACTTTTCTGATCCATTTCAACTAACACATGTACAAAAACTTGTACATTTGGAAGGAAACTGGGATCGCCTCTATGGCTAACAGAGTGACAACATATCAACAGTGACATGTGTCAATAATGGATTTGGGCATCACCTCATGCTGAACTAATGGAACATTCCACACACTCAGAAAACAAACAGCTTGCTTAAAAATGAAAAGAGAGGCACATGAAAAACCAGATTAGGAGGCCTAGAATAAATATCTAATTCTTAAAAGTCTAGACTCTGCTTTAAACCAGGCATGGTGGTACACGCCTTTAATCCCAGCATTCAGGAGGCAGAAGCAAGCGGATCTCTGTGAGTTCAAGGCCAGCCTGGTCT
>NW_008445791.1:0-490 GCF_000622305.1 Nannospalax galili
TTGCAGAGGACCTGGGTTTGATTCCCAGCACCCACAAGGCAGTTAACAACCGTCTGTAACTCCAGTTCCAGGATTCGGACCCCCTCTCCTGACTCCATGAGCATTGCACCAAATAGGTGCACTTACACACACTCAAGTAAAATGCACTCATACAGATAAAATAAATTTTTTAAAAGAAAGAAATATGGATTTCTGTTTTAAATTTTGAAAACCGTCTCCTTGTTAAGGTAGCAGTATCCCCAAGGAGAGGGGGAGGTACCATGTGTCAGGAGCCATGACAAGACAGCTGTCACTGGTGAATTGCATGTTACAAAGCCTAGATCTGTAGACCTGAGTACTGTCAGCACAAGCACAGTGGGTTCATCTTTCATAGAATTCATAAATTTACAGTCATGAGAGAAATTGTGTAAGATACAACATTTACTAACAGCTGAGAAATATAACATGCATATAACTAAAACTATAGTTCTCATTAATATTTATTATCTCA
>NW_008445792.1:0-490 GCF_000622305.1 Nannospalax galili
GTAATAAACAGTGAGGATTTGAGAGCAGTTTTCTGATGAAGCAGAAGTAAACAAAACATCATGGTGGGAATGTGTAGAACCAAGTGAATTAGGAGTCCTGGGAGGGTAGAGAACATGCTCTGTCCTGACTTGTATCTCCCGATTCCCAGTGGTGGGCAGCCCCTAGTGCTACGTGAGGGCAGATTGTCCACCATTGGTAAAGGTGTCTGTTTCCTGATTTACTGGGGGTCTCAGTGGGCTGTGTTCTGCCATATGAAAAACTACTAGGATGTTTAATTCCTGTTTAACTCTGTGACAGATCTCCTGCCAGATCTGTTTTCCTTACACTGGCCAACCCATTACCTGTCAGTTCTGCTTTTCCCATTGGGCCATACAGAAACTGAGGCCTTTGAATACAGCCAAACTGTCAGTACAGAATGTCACAGGCCAAGTCTCATGAGTTATTTCTATCCATTATCCTCTTTATTTTTATTGAAAGTTTGTGATTTTT
>NW_008445793.1:0-490 GCF_000622305.1 Nannospalax galili
TGGAACTCACTATGTAGATCAGGCTGGCCTCAGTTTCACAGAGATCTGCCTCTGCCTCCTCCCAAGTGCACCACCTTGCCTAGCCTTGTTACTTCTTATTCAGTACCTTGCGTGAGTCCTTAATGTGGGCATTTGATCTAAGAAATGGAGCCCTTATTTTAGATACTTTGAATTTATTAGAAGAAATAGACAATAAACCATGGCCATGAGCATGGACTGTGTTAGGACAATGCCAGCAGGCATGTAAAATCCTTGGCTACCTAACTAACATGTGGCAGCTAAGATTGCCCACGGAGGCTGATCATGATTCTGGAAGTCAAGGTGAATATGTAATCTGGGTAGAGGGGGATAGAGTTGGCGGTAAGCTATTTACTGCTCTTGGAATCAATGTGGCATGGGTAACATTGCTGGAGTGTAGCATGCAGAACTGTGACATGAGGTAAAAGCTGACAAGTAGGACTTACACCCTAAAGAATCTTAAATACAATAA
>NW_008445794.1:0-490 GCF_000622305.1 Nannospalax galili
TTATTACACAGGGTTTCTTGAGGCTATTTTCATACATGGATATACTGCCTTTTGAGCATCTGCCCTCCATCCCCCCAGTTCCACACCAGCCTCCCCCGCCACCATCCCTCCCCTCCTATCAGATCCCTTTGCTCCTAGCAGTTTTGTCTCTAATTTCATGTCATCTGTACATATATCATTTTATGTATTTATAAAGATTAGGACCCACAAATAAGAGAAAATGTGAAATCTTTCCAATATTGAAGAAATTTGCATAGTATAATGATCTTTGGTTGCATCCATTTACTACAAACCATATAACTTCATTTGTCTTTATGGCTGAAAAACATCCCACTGTATACATATGCCACACTTTTTAACCCCTGACTCAAGTTTTTACAGAAGACTCGCTCTAAAGAAGCAAAACTGAAAATTTTCAGAGTAAAACTGCTCAGTCTCACCTGGCTTTCAGTTTCTCTGAGTAAAGGCCCATTGATCAGAGTCTGGGATA
>NW_008445795.1:0-490 GCF_000622305.1 Nannospalax galili
GATCATCACAAACTTCATCACAAACTTGTTGACCATTGACACTCCACAAGAAAAGAGGGACAGGGAGAGTCTACCACACTTCTCAACAAACCAGTTGGCCTTAGTTGTACAGGGGGAGGCACTGAGGATATATTTGTGGAGAAAGTCATAGGGAGGGTCACTTGCCATTTTGTATGTCTGTAGGGAGGTCACAATCCATGCCTGGATGAAGACTTTCCAGTGTGGCCTCGGAGGGAGCACCAACACTCCTGTGAGTAAACCCTCATCTACTGCTCTGTAAGTAAGCCCAATAAACCCACTAGTTTCCCAGGCTGCAGTTTAGTGAAACTGTACCTTCGTTTGTTGTAGGCACCAAGGGAAGAGG
This sequence comes from Nannospalax galili, assembly GCF_000622305.1. Lineage (NCBI taxonomy): Eukaryota > Metazoa > Chordata > Mammalia > Rodentia > Spalacidae > Nannospalax > Nannospalax galili. The sequence goes on from NW_008445795.1 coordinate 365, forward strand.
GGGGCCAGACATCCTTTGCACCTCCCAGAATGAATTTTAGGTAGAGATGAGCTCACCAGATTCAGGTTGGTTCCTGTTTTCTAATGCATCAAGTGGAGGCTGGGATTTGTGCATTCTGGAGTTATT
>NW_008445796.1:0-490 GCF_000622305.1 Nannospalax galili
ATGCACATAAAATAAAAATAAATCGAAAAAATGTCAAAACATAAGGTTTCCTCCACATCACCCACCTCTCACCTAGCCCGTTCCTCTCTTCCTTAGTGAAACAACAGTAGTTTGGTTACATTTATGCTTCTTTCTTTTCAGTCAAATGTTCTGACTTCTGGGAACACAATAGGCTACCCAAATTTAAAGTCATATCTTGAGGTGACTGAAAGAGTTTAATAATACTTGGTAATAACGTTCGTTGAAAAGCCTAGCACATTGAGCCAATTTGGCTATGGTGATCTGCTCCTCCTTAAAATAAGTTACCTTGGGTTTGATCTTAACTTTCCTCTGGTTTTCCCAGAGCAATTCCAACTTCAGACATTATTTTCTGACCCTGTCCTTTCTGGAAGTTTTATTTCTTTTGTTCTTTCCTCTCCTCAAGATGTCAAACACCTATATTCAATATAGATGTTTTTGTTTTAATAAATAAGAAATACGTATCTCTGCT
>NW_008445797.1:0-490 GCF_000622305.1 Nannospalax galili
CCTCTTAAGTGGAGCATACCTCCTGCTAGACAGGTCTTGAGAAAGACAGGTGAATGCAAAGGGTTTAAATCTGGAAACAAAACTGTAATGACCACCCTCTGTCTTTTTGTGCCAGCCTTGTTTTTTTCTTTATGGAGTATTGCTCATATTTTTGGATCATTTCTGTGCTCACAATGAAAATTAGGGTTAGGAATAATAGAATACTGTTGGAAATGAATGGTTGTGTTTCTATAATTTGATATGGGAAGGAGTATGACCTGTGAAAGAACTGACCTTAGTGTCTGACAGTCTGCAAACATTCAGTAAGTGCTGCTTTTTTTCCTAGTTTGTTTCCATGTATATTTTGGCTGAAATTTTTTGTGCTTCACAGAAAACATCTTAATCATTTCTGTACTCCCTATCCCCCCATATTCCTCTCCTCATCAGGTTTCATACATTCTGTCATATATGTTAAGACCTATCTAGTCAAGTTTGTTTATCCAGATGTCCC
>NW_008445798.1:0-490 GCF_000622305.1 Nannospalax galili
CCCCCCCCATACATGTTCTAAATGGATGGATGGGTGAATGAATGAATGAATGAATGAATGAAGGATGGTTTTAACCAGCATTCTTTTTTTGGTCTTTTTGAGTCAGGGTCTTCCTGTAGCTCTAGCTGGCCTCTACTCACTATGTAGACAAGGCTGGTTTTGAATTCACAGAGATCCGCCTGCCCCTGCCTCCCCAGTGCTAGGATTAAAGGCGTGTGTACCACCATGCCCAGCCCTTAACCAGCATTCTTTTATCTCACTTCCAGTAAAGATAGGTTTTCTACTTCAATATAGTGAGGTAACTTTTTATTTTTCAAATATGATGTAATTATAACTTGTCCATTTTTGTACTCTGAAAGTCAATCATATTCTAAGAAGTTTCTCTAAAAACCTGAGGCCTGCTGTTAGGATGTATGTAGGATGGTAGAAAATGCAATCAGAGATGCAGGCTTAAAATTTAGGCCGGCCATTTGTCTAGGTGGCTTGAGGC
>NW_008445799.1:0-490 GCF_000622305.1 Nannospalax galili
CTTGAGTTGGTGGAGTTGGTGAGGGTCTGCAGCTTACAGGACCAGTTTATCTGGGAATAGAAAGGCACTGATGTCTGTGGCCTGAGGTTAGATGGTAAAGTCTTTTTGTTGTTTTAGTCTTTTGTCTCCCTGCAATCTCAGCTGGCCTGGAACTCACTATATAGACCAGGGGCCTTAAACTCACAGAGATCTGCCTGTCTCTGCCTGCCAAGTGCTGGGACTACAGGCTTGCACCATGATGTCTGGCAAGATGGCAGATTCTTAGCTATGACATCTGAGCAAAAGCAACTGATAAACTGGTCAAATAATTTTTAGTGAAGACAATGAAAATGTTTCAATCTATTTATTTATTTATTTATTTATTTATTTATTATTTATTTTGGTCTTTTTAAGACATGGTCTCCCTCTAGTCCCAGCTGACCTGGAACTTACTATATAGACCAGGTGGGCCTTGAACTCACAGAGAGCCACCTGCCTCTGCCTCCCAAGT
>NW_008445800.1:0-490 GCF_000622305.1 Nannospalax galili
AAAGAATTTAAGAATGGACTCAAACAGAAGCTTAAGGACAATTTTATTAGTGTTTAAAGGAAAACTCTCAGGGCAGGCAAGCTGTAAATCTCAGCAGTTAACTAGAGGAAGAGGATGGGGGGGAGGGACACACCTTATACCTGTTTAAGCCAGTATGGAAGTCAGACATGTGGCCAACTAGCAACCACAAGGTGGGGAGGGAAACTTTAGAGAAAGAGAAGAAACCTAAAATGTCAGGACAGACCAAAGCTTGCTTAGAAAAGATATGTAAAGAAGGAAAGGAGAGGTCACGCTTTTTATTAATGCTATTTATGTCTAATGGTCATAAGATAATTAGTAAGAGAAAATGTTAGAAGGATGTAAGAATGGAAACATTTTTATTTATTTATTTTTAAATATTTTTATTTATTTTCATTTTATGTGTATGAGCATATTGCCCGCATGTATGTGAGCGCACCCATGTCGTGCAATGCCATGGAGGTCAGAAGAG
>NW_008445801.1:0-490 GCF_000622305.1 Nannospalax galili
GTTTGGGTGAGCACTGGTCATTCTCTACAATGCCATTCTGCTGGGATTCCGCTTGGATTTGTCTAATGTTTCTCTCATGGCTGAACTGGGGTTAGCAGGTTTTTACTTAAATATATAATTAGAACTGAACATAAATAATTGAAGTTTAACTACTTAAACTTCTAGAAACAAGGCAGTGGCTTTCTGCGCACTGTGGTCTTCAGAAACTGCTTGGGACATCTCACAATTTCTTCAGAACTTGATCTTCACCATCAAATCAACTCTAACACCTGTCAACCACACTGTGCACAAACAGCCATGAACTGGATAGCTGGGCTTTGTCTTACACAGCCTTTACTAACTACCTTGTTTCTTGTTTGACATGAGGCTTTAACAATGCTTTCAAGCTCTTCTTGGCCTTTGATCCATCTTTGAGATAGTTTGCAAGCTGTTAAAAAGTACTTATTGGACTGGAGAACTAGCTCAGTGCTTAAAAGCACTGGTTGCTCTT
>NW_008445802.1:0-490 GCF_000622305.1 Nannospalax galili
AAAAAAAAAAGATCCTGAATTCCAGATTCTTCTGAGTCTGATGAGCCTCAGAGGCCCCATTTCTCCCTATTAAAGGCAGGTGACCTCTCTGTACCTGAAAACACCTTGAGACCTCTGTAAAACACCTGCAGTCCACCTACTGCCCACTCCCCTTTACTGGATCCGCAACAATGGCTGAAGCCAGGCCTGAATGAGGGAGGCAAGTGACCAAACTAGCTTCTGGGTCATTGAGCACAGCCCCCAGGAGCTGAGGCAAGACAAATCTGCCCTAAAGAACACGGATCAGCATGGCTCAGTGAGACTTCATTGGCACACACAGGACTCAGCACCCTAGCAAGTGTCTCATGCTGATGGAACAGTCCTTTGAAGGTGTTATAAAGCAGTATCCCACATTCAATGAAGTAAAGGTGCCAAGTTGTTGTGTCAGATAACAGACAAGCATGCCATGTGCTTAGAGAAGTGACTCAGTGGAGAAGATATACTTCATGAC
>NW_008445803.1:0-490 GCF_000622305.1 Nannospalax galili
ATGTGGGTGCTGGGAACCAAACCTGGGTTCTCTTCTAGAGCAGCCAGTGCTCTTAACTACTGGGTCATTTCTCCAGCCCCCTGCCCCCCAATGCACTTAAAAAATTTTTAAATTAATTTGTATTTTGGGTGTAGGAGTGTTTTGCCTGCATGTATGTAAGTATGCCATGTGCATACAATGCCCACGGAGGCCATGAGACTATCAGAGAAGGGGAGGGGGACCCTAGGGTGGGCATGGGAGGTTAGTATAGACATTCAGTTGCTTTAGAGTGGATGAACCCACACTGAAGGGCATTTGGGGACACAAATTGATTGTATAGACATGTAGAGTACATGAAATTGGGTAGGGGAAAGTAAGGCGGGGTACAGATAGGCGATCAAAATATATGTGTGAAGTTTACAAAAATCAGTTTTTAAAAAGTAAAAAATAGTGCTTCCCAGGGCTGCACAACCTGCCAGCCTCTCTCCCAGGAGACCTCTGGGCCTGGTCC
>NW_008445804.1:0-490 GCF_000622305.1 Nannospalax galili
CACAGCATAGGCTTCATCATTTGAAACCAGACTCTTCTTTAAAAGCCTCTACATGTATTCTGCTGAGATAACATCTAGTGCTATGATCTTATGAATGACTAAAACAAGAATCATGTCTTCTAATAGTAATAGGAAAATGCACAATAAGTCTTCCAACTGGGCCTGTTCTACACTGCTGCCTAGGGATAACTGAGTTTCTTTGACGGAGTTTTATTTCTCAAAGCTTTGGGAAGTGAAGACAATCTCCCAAACACCATTTTAAGTTGTATCACATTTACCCTCATATGAATCTCTCTATATTTCCCAGAATAACAGTATATGATTAACAAGAATTCATTTCCTATTTTCTCCTCACATTATAAATACAGTCATTACAGTTCAATACAATGGGTGTTTAGGAAAGGCACTGTGATCCCATGTTATATATTGGGAATTTTTGAAGGATCTAACATTCTGACTTAATTTACTAGAACACTGAATCTGATTCAAG
>NW_008445805.1:0-482 GCF_000622305.1 Nannospalax galili
AGAAAAGATGTTACATAAAAGCCACCCAGACATGGCTGGATATGGCAGGGTGACAACTCCAAAGGCTACGCAGGAAGACAACAAGTTAGTACCTTCCTAGGATATGAGTGAGATCAGATTAGCCTGCGGTCAGCCTGGTGAGACAAAGTAAAAAGGAGGACGGGCTATAGCTCAGAGGTAGTGTACTTGCTGAGAATATCTAAGGACCTAGGTTCAATAGTCAAACTACCACCAAAAATAAAAAAGCCAGATGAATAGTTATGCAGATGGACAAGCAACAGCAAGGACTAAGTTTCAGACAATGACCCACCTAACAAACACGAGCCAATCCTTGAGAATAACCAAAATAATCTACTGGCAAGGAGGTGGTAGGGAGAGAAACAAACCAAACAAAAAAAGTACTTGTTTTATTGTAACTTTCTTCAAAATCAAACTGTAAGGGTACCTTCACACACACACACACACACACACACACACACACA
>NW_008445806.1:0-490 GCF_000622305.1 Nannospalax galili
CCCTTCCCAATGCAGCCGTACCTGCCACTCTGAGAAAGCTCTCTTCTCACTTAAGATTGCCTTCAATGTCTATTGGCCCTAAGGCCAACTTTCCTATTGTGTTTGGTCAGGCTCTAAGAATTAAAATTCGATTTGGGGACTGAACATCTTGGTCAAAACCAAAACAAAGGGACTCCTCTGCATTCTCAAGGAGGGCTCTAAGGTGAGCAAGGAACTTGCCGCATGACTGAATTCAATCCACGTGCACAGACCCAGTTCTTGGTAGTGGATCTTGATTACCAATGGGAAACATGAACTGAGTGAGAGTCAACATTGTGTACTCACATAGGGCCAAAACAAGCTTCCAGAAACATGTTACAAATGTTTGTGGGGAGGAAGGTTAAAAGATCCTCTAGGAAACGGGAAGCAGGAGTCCAAGAGGCCCAGTGACCTGAGTTCAATCCCTGGATCCCACAAGGTGGCAGGAGAGAACTAACTACGAGAGCTGAAC
>NW_008445807.1:0-490 GCF_000622305.1 Nannospalax galili
AAAAAAAAAATCTTTACTCAGAAGTCAGGAATTTAAAAATAATGAGCCAAAACTTTGTCTAAGTGAGGACAAAGTGTTATTTTTCCCAAAGATGATCTACTTATCTTCAAATTTTGAGAATTTCTAATCAGTAAATCCTCTGAAAGAATGTTCTAGCATCTGCTCTGCCAGCTAGCTATGGGTCACGGACTAGAAGGTGAAAATATATCCAATGAGTTGTGACTGGTTTGCCTGCTTGGGCATATGCACTGTTTACAGGATACCTTCTGCCAAAGTCAGCTTCATGCCAAGAAACAAACTTGAAAAGCTGCAGTTGAAACAAGAGCTCTTGTTTACCTCTGGCCAGCATAGCAAGCTCTTTGCATCATCACTCCCATGGAGAGTTAACTGGGAGACCAACTGTGTTCTTCCTGCTTTCTTTACACTAAGGCTGATGTGTGTTCATTTCCAATCCCAGAACAATGTCTGTGATGTGACACAGTCTACAGAA
>NW_008445808.1:0-490 GCF_000622305.1 Nannospalax galili
GGGCACAAGGGCCATCTAAAGTACACTGTCAGATGGTGTGCTTGGAACTTGCAGGAAGCTCTAGAAACAACTGTGTTTTTATTCCTGTTGACTTATCTTTGTAGACAAAGGAAATTCAAGAAACTCTACAAGCAAAGAGACATCAGAAAGACAATAAAATCAAACAATGAGGTACGAACAAAAATCTGTTGAAAAGTGAAAATTGTGTATGTCAAAATGATAGTTTTAAAGTTATAAGAGCTGCAACTTTGTGGATTTACTAGTCTGAACTAATTTTAATGGATTCTTTGTGATTTTCTGTTTGTAAAATTATGCCCTGTTCAGACATTGACAGCTTGTCTTCTCTCCTTTCTTTCCTTCAGGAGGCCTCTGACTTTGACCCCCCTGCCCCGCAAGCGGAATAAATTGCTGAAAGCTGGCATTTTCTATCTGTTGGCTCTTTGTAGATGAGCTGTCTTAGTTGAGGTGCATTCCCTTTCTATCTAACTAA
>NW_008445809.1:0-490 GCF_000622305.1 Nannospalax galili
TGGTTGCCTAAACAAGACCTGCATAACAACATCAGCTGACATGCTAATGGGATGGGGAAATTTCACACGGTCTCATCTCTAGATGAAAAATTATAGACAATCAATAGCTGCTGAAATAGGATAAGTCAGTTTTCTCTAGGACAAGCTCCTGGATAGGTTATCCAACCCCAGATAGTCCTAATATATGTTCATGTAAGCAACACTAAATTGATTCAGTAGTGCAGTCATGGCCAGCGACAGCCACTCCTCCATTCTTGTGGGTGCCACTCCTTCATTCTCACAGGCGTCAAGGCTGCTCCTCCACTCACCCTGCGCTGAGTCCGCTCTTCTGCTCACCCTGGGCTGAGTCCGCTCTTCTGCTCACCCTGGGCTGAGGCAGCTCTTCTGCTTGCCCTGTGCTGCCTCTTGTCATCGCTGCTTCTGCCTGGTCCCAGACCCAAGGGCTGGTGAGGAGACTGTGTCAGCAGAGTCACATTCAGACACAGGAGAC
>NW_008445810.1:0-489 GCF_000622305.1 Nannospalax galili
CTCCAGTTCCAGGGGATCTGATGCCCTCTTCTGACCTCTGTAGGCACTGCATGACACAGGTGTGCCTACATACATGCAGGCAATACACTCATACACATAAAATTTTAAAAAAATATTTTTATTGACTCTGAAAGTTTAAGAAACTTGAAAAAAAAGGTAAAAGGTAGGGTCTCAGGTAGCACAGGCTAGCCTCCAATGTGCTGTGCAGTCAAGCCTGGCCCTGAGTCCCTTATTCATTTTCCTGTCTCTGTCTCCCATGTGCTGAGACTACAAGCGTGCACCACCATATGCCATGATGTATCATCACAGCACACTTCCATGGGCTTAAAGATTTACTTATAATATTTTAGTATTTTATGTGTTGTTTTTAATTTCATGTGTATGAGTGTATTGCCTGAATGTATCTAAGTGCACCCGTGTTGTGCAATGCTTGCAGAGGGAAGTGGACATTGGATCCCCTGGAACTGGAGTTATGGATGGTTGTCAGCC
>NW_008445811.1:0-489 GCF_000622305.1 Nannospalax galili
TGCAGGCAAGACACTCATACACATAAAATAAAAATAATAAATAAAATATTTAAAAAAAAGTCTTTCCTCCAATACCTTTCTTTACCCTCTGGATATCTTCTATTTTTTATTCTTTGATAATTTCATACATGCATATCATGTATTTTGGTCATTTTTATCCCCATTGCCTTCTTTCATTCCCCTTTCACTCCTGCTGAACCCCCGCTTCTTCCTACTTTGATATCTTTTTTGTTTGTTTTTGTTAATTTAGGGTTACTTGTATGAGCATGGATGAAGGGTTATTTACTGGAGCATGGACAGCTTGCAAGTGGCTGCACCACTGAAGAAAATGACTCCAGGAATTAATTCCTCGGGGAAAGATGGGGTCTCCTAAGCCCCTCCCCCATCCACGATGTAATGTTAACTGGCCCCATCTTGTGCAGGGCTTGTGCAGGTAATCACTGCTACTGTGAGTTCATGAATGCAACAAACATTTCATGGCCAGAAGAC
>NW_008445812.1:0-490 GCF_000622305.1 Nannospalax galili
GCACATTGTCACCATGCCCAGCTTCCTACTTAGTATTTGAGCTTCTTGTTTGGCTGTACTGTATGAGCAGGGAGCCTTGTGGAGCCACCTGTTTTGCCTCACTCAGCACTCTGGTTGCAGGCATGCACCTATTCTCCCATCTTTTATGTTGTTGTAGTGGATTTTAACTCAGGTCCTCATACTTGAAAAGCAAGTACCTAACATCCATTTTTACACTCACACAGACATTTTAATTTTGTACTTCTCTATTCCTTCTGTTTTCTCTATATTCTTTTGAACTTATTGTCTTACACTTCTCTCCTCATTCCTATGTACTTGTCTCTTTTACATCATTTATTTTCATTTACACCAACTTTCTGGTTGTACTCTTATGAATTCTCTTCCAGTGAGCAGAGGTGGATGTGGGGAATTTTTTTGAGCTTGGATGAATATGGCAAGTGTTTAGGAATGTGAATCCTATGATCATTGTGCTGGATAGCTTTAGTGTCAA
>NW_008445813.1:0-490 GCF_000622305.1 Nannospalax galili
GGCCAGTGCCCATGCTAGGAAGAGAGAGACTTAAGCAATTTTTGAAAGGAAATGACACAATAAACATGCAAATAAATCAAAACAAGACAATAAATGAGGTGGAAGGAGCACCTCTGAACTAGATGAGGGTATCATGTACCTTCTTTAGATATCATGAACTCCTAGAACTACAAAGAAGAGATAGGTAAAAGGTCCCACCTCTAGCAGAAATGTGGTCATGAATCTATGTTCCCTGTGAGGATCCTAATTGCCTCTTCTTGTCCAGTGGTCATTTTAAATATCTCAAAGGTCTCATTTCAGAGCTGGCTTTGAGATATAGTGATTTGAAGCAACACCCTTAGGTAATTATTGCCCTCATTTTCTAACCCTAATTCTGGAGTAATTGTGTTGGTCAGTAAGGCCAATGTCTCAGAATTATCATTGTTAGATGTGAAATTATTGTGATGAAATTCTCTCATAAAATATGTCTATGCCATGCCTCAGCGGTTAA
>NW_008445814.1:0-490 GCF_000622305.1 Nannospalax galili
AATGTGCCATCACAGTGTTCAAATATGTCTTCACAATGCGCCACTGTGACATCACAATGCTCCAATATGCCGTCACAACGCTCCCATTCCATTGTGACAGTACAATGCTCCAACGTTTTATGGGAATGCTCCAGCGTGACATCACAATTCTCCAATATGTCAACACAGTGCTCCAAAGTGACATCAGAATGCTCAAGTGCCAACTCAGTGCTCCAATGTGTCAAAACAATGTTCAATGTACCATCACATTGCCATAATGTGTGATCACAATGCTCCAATATGTCAGCACAGTGCTCCAATGTGACGACACAACCCTAGTGAGACATCACAATGCTCCAATGTATCATAACAATGCTCAATGTGCCAGCAGGATGCTCAATGTGTGCTCAAAATGCCCCAATGTGCCATCACAATGCCCTAGTAGCCCATCACAATGCTACAATATGTCTTCACAATGCTCCATTTTGACATCACAATCCTCAGTGTGCAA
>NW_008445815.1:0-490 GCF_000622305.1 Nannospalax galili
ATATCTTTTTATCTCCCAACCTGATTTTAACTTTTTTCTGATCAGGAACTGTTTCTTTTCCTTATCCCAATAAGCTGGTAATTGAAATGGCAAAATGCTCCCCACTCCCAGGCAGGGATTCTCTTTATGGCTTTTCTTAAAAACACATGTGTTCCAGAAATTGAAATGATTATCTTCAAATGATAAGCCACATTTTCAGAGGCCCTCATATCCCCTCTGTTTATTATGCCTAATAAACTTAGACCATTTTCATAATACAAGAAAGAATTTTTGTTCTCCTGAATTTAGGAGTGATTATATCACAGGTTGTGATCATTTGTTAACATCCTAGAATTCTCAAATAAACACATTAGTAAAACTATAGAATACTTGATGTACTTGGATGTAAAAGAACTGGTTTTGTATTTGGATTGCTGTAGGCTCAAAGCAGAGCAGGCCAACTAGACAAGTGGCCAGCCAACATCTGGGTGACACAGCTTTACAGCTGTTA
>NW_008445816.1:0-490 GCF_000622305.1 Nannospalax galili
CACACATCGCTGCTGAGATTATCCTTTTTGGTTCTGCTCCATTCCTGTACTGAACAGCCATCACCAGTCAGCTCAATGGACCAAGGGACAGTGTCCTTTGTGTTTTATATTAATACTATGCCCACAATGAACCCTTGGCACCAATGAAAATACTAGAAAGAAAAACATTCAAGTAAACAAAGGTTATGTGAGGATTAATTATTAGATCAGTCATTGACCAAGGCATAATTTGAAATGATGTTTCCTGTTTTACTCCATTTGTGAAAGTTTCAATTTTTTGCTAGGGTATTTTGATATTTCTTACTTCCATAATTTTCCAATGTTATTTCCTATATACAGATTATCACATATGCATCAGAGACAGCAATGAAAAAAATTAAAAAGATGAGAATGGCATCAACTTTCATACCCAGAAATAATAACTCCATCAATTTATCTCTTTGACTATACAGTTAATTACATATATGACGCTGGAAAGATGGCTCAGCAG
>NW_008445817.1:0-490 GCF_000622305.1 Nannospalax galili
TACTTATTTTAAATAAAAGTGTGTGATGGTTGAAGGCTTATTTCACAACATGACCTGCTAAGACATCAAGAAAAATATTGTTCCAAAGGGTACAACCTGAGAAACATGGCTGGGGAAGTCCTGAGTAAAGGAGATACAAATGCTAGAGATGTCATAGCTATGGATACCATCCCAAATAGGAAATCCTTGACATCCCTTCCTTCCAAGGACTTTCCTCAGTACCCCAGCCTCTGACACTGGCTCACTCAGTTCCTTTGGATATCTGCTTTAGAGGGTTTTCACTTTCACTTTGGTTATTGTTTGGTTATGAAGTGTTCCCCAACGAGGCCTGTATTGAAGGCTGGTATTCCAATGTAGTGTTCAGAGGTAAGATTTTTGGGAAGTGAAACATGAGAGTGCTGACTTAACCAATGAACTAATCCATCAAGGGATTCATTACTGAATGGACTTTATAGGATGGGACATTTTTGCAGTTTGCAAGAGACAAGAG
>NW_008445818.1:0-490 GCF_000622305.1 Nannospalax galili
CAGGAAAAACATTTATACACATAAAATAAAAATATTTGAGAAGTATAGATGTAAAAGAAAGTATGTTTAGCTGACTTAAGCTTAGCCCTTACTGAGTTAGGGAGTTAATGAGATTTAGGAAATCCTTTTTATCTTGAAAAAGCTTGCTTTCATAAGACATTAAGTTGCTACGAAAATCCCATTTTGGAGCTCTGAAGCTAAATATTAGTTGTTTTTCTTTTTTGTACTCTTGACATAATCTTCGCTAACTTTCTCAAGGGAAATAATGTTTCTGATGGATTGTGGGAGGTTCAATGTAGGAAATACAAATGGAAAGATGATTAATCATATTAAAATTTGTTTTACACTGGGAAAATAAATAGAAGAAAAATTGAGAGAAGAGGTGAATAAAATGGTAAAGCTGGTCACAACATAATTTGTTATACTTGAGTTTTTCTTATTTATCATTTGTGTAGTTTGTAAGTAGGAAGCATAGTTAATTGATTTGTAA
>NW_008445819.1:0-490 GCF_000622305.1 Nannospalax galili
ACACACACACACACACACACACACCTGTGAATCTAGCTCTCAGGTGGCTGAGGAAAGAGGATCATGAGTTTGAGGCTAACCCTGTCTACTCTGAGTTCAAGGCCAGCCTAGACAACAAAGGAAAACCCTGTCTCTCAATAAAAAAGTATAAAGAAGGCTGTGGATATAGCTCATCAGTAGAATGTCTGCCTCAAATCTACCAATAAAAAGCTGAGGTGTAGCTCAGCAATAGAACCTTGCCTACCATGTGTGATATCCTGAGTTCAATCCCCACTACCATCAGGATAAGTAAATAAATGAATTGAATAAATAAATACTACAATGGGACATTTAATAGAGACCCACGTTGCTGCTAAGAGACTCTCAATGGAACATTCAGCTGGGTGCATGTAGCACAGATGAGACAGGCTTCAATGAAACAGAATTCAGGTCATAGGCAGCAAAATGGCCCAGTAGGTGAAAGCACTTTGCCACAATGAAGTGAGTCTCA
>NW_008445820.1:0-490 GCF_000622305.1 Nannospalax galili
ATTGTCTCTGCCCCTCCCAGCAGCCATCTGTTGCCACAATTTCCTTAGGTTGCGTTGGAGCTGCTCATGTCTGTGCTGGGATTCTGTCTGGTTTGGGCTTGCAAGAGACTTCTGCGTGCTGTCACCATAGCTGTGAGTAACTGACCAGCTGTCTAGAAAACTCTTTCCTTTTAGCCATCCACCACCTCTGGTGTTTTTTGTTTCTTACGAGTTTCATTATGCGGCTCTAGCTGGCTTCAAACTCGTGGTGATTTTCCTGCCTCAGCCAAGTGCAGGGATAACAGGCATAGGCCACCTTTCCCGATTTGGGAAGTTCTAATGACCTTGGTTAGTTGTTGCAGGCCATGGGAGATTACAGGCGGCAAATCTGTGAACTGTTCAGCTTCTTCCTTGACAGTGTCTCTGAGCTGCTAGCAGATCTAATGTAGACAGTGTCAAAGAACTGTAGGACCTCAGCTGCCCTTAGAATTGCCCCTGCATCCAAGTACTC
>NW_008445821.1:0-490 GCF_000622305.1 Nannospalax galili
CCCAGCACTGCAAATAGAACAAAAGGAAAACTCTGAAAACAAGCAAAGCAAACCAACCAACCAACCAAACAACAACCCCCTGCCCCCCCTCCACCAAATCCACACATTAAAAGTGTCCGACCTTAACTGAAACAAAATGTTTTATGTAAATTAACAAAATTAAGTAATGTCAAAGAAACCAAATGCTAAACTTTCATAGATTGGCATTTTTGATGAACTCTTTGTATTTATATACAAAGCAAAATGTATTATTCATTTTTTGATTTATTTTTATTTAATGTGTGTGAGTATATTGCCTGCATATATATAAGTGCATCCCTGTTGTGCATGTATGTAAGTGCACCCATGGAGGACAGAAGAGGGCATTAGATCCTCTGGAACTGGAGTTACAGATGTTGTTAACTACCATGTAGGTGCTAGGATTCGAGCTGCCATCTTCTGCAAGAGTAACCAGTGCCCTTAGCCACTGAGTCATCCCTCCAGCCCCAAA
>NW_008445822.1:0-490 GCF_000622305.1 Nannospalax galili
GCCTGCCTCTGTCTTCCAAGTGCTGCGACTAAAGGTGTGTGCCACTACTCCTGGCTTATGTCAACTTTTTAAGTTTGGGGTTCCATACCACTTCTATATAAAATATGTATCTTTAAATAAACTCTGTTAGACAATGTATCTCACTTTCTTTCATCTTAAAAATGAAGTAATTTCTTTCTTCAATATACCAATCAATAAGATGGCATCAGAGGGCTTCCTGTTATTGATTCATGATCATTACAAATGATACATATAAATATTCCAATTTATTCTCAGAGATGTTTCCAGACTGTGATTCAATGGTAATGCCATTTTCTTTTTCCTCATTGAGTCAAAAGACTCATGCTTGTTATGTGTAAGAGAATTAAGAATAGCCTTTAATCTTAGCACTTGGAAGGCAGAGGCAGGTGAATCTCTGTGAGTTTGAGGCCAGCCTGGTCAACATAGTTCCAGGCCAGCTGGGGCTACAGAGAGACCCTGTCTCAAAAAG
>NW_008445823.1:0-490 GCF_000622305.1 Nannospalax galili
CACACACACACACAAATAAAACAACTTTTTTTAAACTTCCTTATGTATCCATTTCCATTTGTGATATCAAACATATCATACCTGCCCAAACAGCCGCTAACTTGAGAAACTGTATCATATATCAGACGGCCTTCAGAACATCTGAAAGACAGTGCTGAAAAGTGTCCCTGCAATTCTTTAAGAACTGTCAAGCTGAGCTAGTTGAAACAATCTGCTGGTGTCATCTGTCTGATAGCCTTTGCACCTGTACTCTAGACCTCAGAAACCTAGACAGACCCAAACTATGCCATTAAAAGTACTGCTACACCAGCATGCTGCCCAAATAAATGCACTTGCCTATTCAAGTAAACATTTCTATGTAAAACAGTGCTCCTACACATTACAATACTAGTTAAGTTGTTAGACCTCATAACTATGTGCAAATAATGTACCAGTTAAAAAATCCTGAATTATATCCTGATATCCTGCTACTGTCTGCTGTGTTGTCGGC
>NW_008445824.1:0-490 GCF_000622305.1 Nannospalax galili
TGTGTGTGTGTGTGTATTCATGTATGTGAATGTGGGTGCCAGTGCCAGGGCCCATGTGTGGAGGCCATGGGGACAGAGGACGATCTCAGGTGTTAGTCCTCACTTTCCACCTACTCTGAGACAGTCCTTTTCTTCCGTGTCTCACACACCAGGTCACTTGAGCCCAGGCTCCTTGGCTTGAAAACTTCCAGGGACTCTCCTGCCTCACCTCACATCTCATGGTAGGAGCACCAGGATTATAGACCTGCACCACTGCACAGGTCCTCACATTGTGTGGCAGGTGTTTTGACTGCCTCCCCCAGACACTCCCCAGCTGACACTCTGAGTTTGAATGTTGACGACACGTGCCCCGTCTCTAAACAGCCCTTCCTGTCTTCACCTCCTCCTCTCCCATGAGGATCAACACTTTAGTAACTAAAACCCTTCAAAGCAGAGGAAAGCAAAGTCCTAACATGTCTAGCAAGACTATGGGTGTAAATTATATTTATAA
>NW_008445825.1:0-489 GCF_000622305.1 Nannospalax galili
TTCAAGGCCAGCCTGGTTTACATAGTGAGTTCTAGGCCAGCTGGAGCTACAAGGAGACCTTGTCTCAAAAAGACCAAAATAAAATAAAATAAAAGATCAGATGAAGCCAAGCATGGTGGTGTGCACCTCTGATCCCAGCACTTGGGAAGCAGAGGAAGGTGGATCTCTGAGAGTTCAAGGCCAGCCTGGTCTACATAGGGAGATCCTGTCTAAAAACAAATGGTTAGCCCAGACAGACAGACCAGGGCAGAGAGCAGTCAGGATCCTGGCACACCTTCACTTGCCAAGTGGTACATCACCCATGGTCCTGAGACACTGGCAGCCAGCAGGCTACAGACTGCACAGCCTTACCCACTCTGTGGGGAGGCACTGGTTCATTTTTATTTTCATCTTATTTTGCTGTGCTGGGGATCAAACCCAGGGCCTTGCACATGCTAGGCAAGCTTTCTACCACTAAGCCACACCCCAAGCTTGGCAGGTTTTGAATTT
>NW_008445826.1:0-490 GCF_000622305.1 Nannospalax galili
CACCTGGCCGGAATTCTCCAGTGAGGGACTAGGGGTGTAACTAAGCAGTAAAGCATTTGCCTAGCATGAGGGAAGGCTTACCCTCCCTATCATCATAAAGAGATGAAAGAGGGGAAGTGGAAAACTGACATTCACCTGGGCACAATGGTGTATGCCTTTAATTCCAGCACTGGAAGGCTGAGCAAGACGATCTTGAGTTTGGGCCTAGTCTGGGATACCTATGAGACCCTGTCTCAAACAAAAAAGAGCACGAGTCATTTCTGCTTGGGACCCATCCAAATGAGAACATTTTAAGTGGATCATTTCTATATCAGCTGTGTCTTCAAATTAAATCACATGCTGAGGCTCTGGGGGTTAGGATGCCAACACACTGTCTTGTGTATGGTAAGACAGAAAGGAACACAGAATGGGACCTTTAACTCATACATCCTTTCACTCGTCAATAGATTCTTATTTTTTATTCAATACATCACTATCTTATTACTGGCCA
>NW_008445827.1:0-490 GCF_000622305.1 Nannospalax galili
CTGCTGGGAGGGGGAAAGACAGTGTCTTACAGGAATGGGACTCTTGGTGGGCCCACTGGATGGACCTATATTGAGAGGCACTTGGGGACACAAATCAGATTCTATAAGTCATATATACATATATATAAGGGTACATTAAATTGGTGGGGAGCAACGTGGGGGAGATGTAAAGGGGGAAAGGATCTAAGTACCACCAAACTATATTGTATGAAAACCACAAGAATTCAATGAAAAAGTAAATAAAGAAAATCAACTTAAAGAAGAAAACAATTGTTTGGGCACATAGCTCCAGAGTTTTAGTTCATGATCAGTTGACCCATCACTGTGGACCTGTGGTGATGTAGAACATCCCAGCTGGGAGCATGTGGTGAGGCAAAGCTGCTCACATCATGATGTCAAGGAAGCAGAGTGAGAAAGAGTGAGAAAGGGATAGAGATAAGGTTTGTCCTTGGAGAACACGTCCTCCATCCAGGTGGTTTGTCCTTGGAGA
>NW_008445828.1:0-490 GCF_000622305.1 Nannospalax galili
GGCACCCCGACATACTTCTTCACCCCTCACAGCCCTGTCTGGTATTCTCCAACCCCCACCCAGCTAGAGCAACACTCCTACCTGCCCAGCACTCTACCTGAGCACTTATATGCCTGATTGCTTTCAGAGGTTCTGGGCAATAATAATGATAATGATAATAATAACTTGAGATCCACAGGTCTGCCCCCACCTCAGGACCTGCCCTCAACCTCTACCTCAAGATGCAGAGCCCCATCTACCACTCTTACTTCACCAAGCACAGCATGCCCCTGACACTACTCCAGGATGCACAAATCTGCCCCCACTCCTACCTCAGAACACACAGCCCTGCCCTCCTCCTGCTGTGGCCCTCTGCCCTATTGTCTGGAATTAAAGCCCAACCCAACATCATATGTCACCATTCACAGCCCTGCCTGGGATTCTCCAGGCCTTGCTCAACACAGATAGCTCTGCCCACCACTGCGGCCTCAGCATGCACAGCCTGGCCCTT
>NW_008445829.1:0-490 GCF_000622305.1 Nannospalax galili
GTGCCCTCAAATCCCCATTGTGCCATTACAATGCCCCAATGTGCCATCACAATGATCAAATATGTCTTCACAATGCGCCACTCTGACATCACAATGCTCCAATATGTCATCACAACACTCCCATTTCATTGTGACAGTACAATGCTCCAATGTGTCATGGGAATGCTCCATCATGACATCACAATTCTCCAATATGTCAACACAGTGCTCCAAGGTGACATCATAGTGCTCAGGTGCCAACTCAGTGCTCCAATGTGGCATAACAATGTTCAATGTACCATCACAATGTTGTAATGTGTGATCACAATGCTCCAATATGTAAGCACACTGCTCCAATGTGACGACACAGTCCTGAGACATCCCAATGCTCCAATGTATCATAACAATGCTCAATTTGACATCTGAATGCTCAGTGTGCCATCAGAATGCCCTAATATTCCATCACAATGCTCCAATATGTCTTCACAATGCTCCATTTTGACATCACAAT
>NW_008445830.1:0-490 GCF_000622305.1 Nannospalax galili
GAGTCTCATTGAACTTAAAGCTCGGCCATTTGGCAAACTGCCTGGTCAGTGAGCTCCAAGTTTCTCTTGCCTCTGATTCCCCAAGCTATCCCTGTGTTGCCTGGTTTTTTACATCATCCGTCTTGGTGACCGGAACTTAGGTCCTCATGCTTGTGCAGCAAGCATTTCAGACTGATCCATGTCCCTAGATCCCATTATAATATTTTCATACATGTATATACTGTAATTTTATCATATAATTCCACAGACACTCTTGCCTCCTAAGCACTCTTATATGAAAAAAGGTTGAGTCATCTAAATAAATGAAGTAGACGAACAGCAAGAACAGATGTCTTGTTCATATTTTCTGTACGTTTCCATGTTCTAATCTGAAGGAGCTGTAGCTCATCAGTGTTGTTTGCACTTTTAAACAGTTTTATGTGGTTGTTTCAAGTGTCAGTTCTTCTTCTTCTTCTTCTTCTTCTTCTTCTTCTTCTTCCTCCTCCTCCTC
>NW_008445831.1:0-490 GCF_000622305.1 Nannospalax galili
TGTCATAGCACATTTGAGCATTGTGCTGTCACATTGGAGCATTTTGATGTCAGTTTGGGGCATTGTGATAGCACACTGAGCCTTTTGAGGACATATTGGGGCATTGTGAGAGGAAATTAAGCAGTGTCATGGCACATTGATCATGGTGATCAAACACTGGGGCATTGTAAGGGCACATTGAGCATTGCGGTGGCAAATTGAGACCTATCATGACACACCGGGGCATTGTGATGGCACACTCAGAACTGTAATGTCTCATTGGAGCATTGTGATGACAAATTGTAGCATTGTAATTGCACACAAGGGTATTGTGATGGCATTTTGAAAACTGTTATGACATATTTGTGCATTGTGAGGGCACACTGAACATTGTGCTGGCACATTGTGTTGAAACATTGGGTGATTGTGATGGCACACTGTGCATGGTGATGTCACATCTGAGCATTGTTATGACACATTGGAGCATTGTGATGACACATGAAACATTGTA
>NW_008445832.1:0-490 GCF_000622305.1 Nannospalax galili
AGGGATGGAGGCTCTACCTCTCCAGGCCTGGGCCAGCTTTGTTTCCATTCACCCCTGATCCCGGGAGGTAGATGAGCAAAGGGGTCACTGTTCCCCCTGTTGCCAGTGTGTGAACACTTTCCAGAGCCCCCTGGATACTTCCCTCAGCCCTGCAGGGCTCTTTCTGGTGAGAATGAGGCTCGGGATGGAAAAAGGACTGTGTGTAAAGCTGCACTGTGGGCTTGGGCCTCAGGGAAATGGAGGGAGATGACCAGGGTCTGGGCATCAAGACCAGTGACAGTGACCAGAATTTAGACACAGTGTCTTATGTCCAGAGCTCAGTGATGAGAACCAGGACACAATTAATGGAACGAGGGTCCAGTGACCAGGACCAGGGCCCAGTGACCAGGACCAGGGCTCAGTAGCCAGTACCAGGGCTCACTGATCAGAATCAGGGCTCAGTGACCAGGACCAGGGCTCAGTGATCAGGATCAGGGCTCAGTGACCAGGA
>NW_008445833.1:0-490 GCF_000622305.1 Nannospalax galili
TCCATTATCTTAACCTGCAGTATGTATGTGCATAGTGTTTCTGTTGTATGTCTACATGTATGTGGGGCAGACAGGAGTGAATGAATGTTCACACACATTTGCCGTGTACTCCGCGAAGTCATAGACTTTCTGAAGCAAATAGCATGAAACTAGCTGCTGAGACTGAGCTTCCACCCCGCTGTCTGGAGCACTGGGCACACTGCCGGACACAGTGCTGGTCACGCGGATGGCTGTGGCTACCAGCAGAATACTTAGTTTCCTCCCTGACAAGAGTGGCCTTATGAATGTGTTCTGAACCAGAATGAAACCCCGTGTGGACTCATGTGGGCCTCGGCCTGTGCCCACGCTATGCTGGAGACCTCCAGTGCTGCAGCTGAGGGCCCAGCAGGGCTGTGGAATGGTAGGCAGATCCTTGAGGTTCCTGGCACAGCTGTGTCTCCATCACAGAGAGTGATGGTTGCAGACAGGGCTCCTGGTATGATGTGCTCAG
>NW_008445834.1:0-490 GCF_000622305.1 Nannospalax galili
AAAATATTTTGTTTATTATTTTTTATGTATGTGAGTGTAATGCCTACATGTATATAGATGTACCTGTGCTATGCCATGTCTGTGGAGGTCAGAAGAGGGTGTTGGATCCCCTAGAACTGGAGTTATAGAAGATTGTTAGTCACCATATGGGTGTTGGAAACCCGAACTTAGGGCCTCTGCAAGAGCAGTAAGTGTTCTTATCCACTGAGCTAAAGCTCCAGCGTCTAGGTAAGTGTCTAAGAAATATACCATAATACCACTATCACAATCAGTAACATTTGTACTTCCTTTTTAATGAATCTCATGTTCAATTTTATATTCAACTTTCTCTCATTGCTCACAAACATTATGCTATAGTTGATTTGTTCCAATCAAAAGACAACTAAGCCTCACACACTGTACTAAGCTGGTAGGCATATTAATTATCTTGTGATTTTAATTTTTCACAATATTTATTTCTTTAAAATATTTCATTTATTTTTACTTTTTA
>NW_008445835.1:0-490 GCF_000622305.1 Nannospalax galili
TTTATACCCAGTTCCACTTCCTGTTTACTTCCTGCTTCCTGAGTGTGCACAAAATGTGACCAGCAAACAGAACTCTTGTGCTACCATGCTTTTGGCACCAGGACAGATTATTTCCCTCGGGAACCATATTCCAAAGAAAGCCTCTCTCTCCCCAAGTTGCTTTCATCAATTATTTTGACTCAGCCCCATGCAGTGTAACTAAGTCACATGCTGTGTGCACAGATCACATCCAACCACTGTTTGTCCAGGCTTGTTCATTCCCACCACCACCTCCCAATCGTTTGTAATCACTCTTCAGCCTACAAGCTATCACATGCAAGAGAGATCACATGATATTTCTTGTTGCACATCTGCCTATTTCACTTAACCTAATGTCCTCTGTTGCATCCATATTGCTGCAAATTACAAGGTTTTATTCTTCTTTATGAGAGACTAACAGTGCATTCATTATGTGTAGCATGCTTTTTTTTAAATATAGTAAATCTATTTA
>NW_008445836.1:0-490 GCF_000622305.1 Nannospalax galili
TAAAGATTTATTCTATTTTAAATTACATGTATGTGTGTGTGTCCATGCATAGGTATGTTTGTGTGTGAGTACAGGTACAAGTTTAGTCCAGAAGAGGGTGTCAGATGCACTGGAGCTGGAAATACAGGTTGCTGTGAGCCATGTGATTTGGGTGCTGAAAACTTAATGTGGGTCCTCTGGAATAGCAGGAAGCACTCCTAACCACTGAGCCATCCCTCGAGCTCCTCACAGTTTTAAAATATTTTATTTTCATTTTATGTGTATGCGTGTAATTGCCTGCATGTAGGTAAGTGCACCCGTGCCGTGAAATGCCTGCGGAGGACAGAAGAGACTGTCGGATCCCCTGGACCTGGAGTTAAGGACGGTTTGTAGCTGCCATGTGGGATTTGAAGCTGGATATTCTGCAAGAACAGTCAGTGTTCTTATCTGCTGAGCCATCTCTCCACTGACCTGTACATACACATATCACACATAAATACACATATCATGA
>NW_008445837.1:0-490 GCF_000622305.1 Nannospalax galili
GTGCACACATGAATGTATGCAAATGCACACATGTCTACTCACAGGCACGCCTATATGCATGCACA
Source organism: Nannospalax galili (assembly GCF_000622305.1). NCBI lineage: Eukaryota > Metazoa > Chordata > Mammalia > Rodentia > Spalacidae > Nannospalax > Nannospalax galili. The sequence goes on from NW_008445837.1 coordinate 66, forward strand.
GACATAAGCACACACATGCAGACAGACGTGTGTGCATAGACCCATGTACACACACATACAAACATGCACATGCACACAGACACCTGCACATACATGTAAATGAATGTGTGCACATGCAAATAGACACATACATGCACATACAGGCTCTGAGCAGCACGTGTCTGAGTATGATGGTGAATGGGGTACCAAAAGTCCATCACTAGGGGTAGGGTGGGATTACCTATTGGTCAGGAAGGGTTGCCCCATGGAGTAGAGGAGGGGTACCCCAATTAAGGGGCATCAGCCAAGCTGGGAGCCAGCATGACCCTTCAAGGCTTTGGGGACAGGTACAACTTGCTACCTCCATAATTTTGGATTAGACCTATTCTCCAGGGAAGAGCAGCCCAAGAACAAGGGTTCTAGACTTTTCAGCTTTTTTTTTTTTT
>NW_008445838.1:0-490 GCF_000622305.1 Nannospalax galili
ACATTGAGATGGCACACTGAGCACTGTGATGTCAATTTGGAGCATTGTGATAACACATTGGAGCATGTGATATCACATTGGAGCACCATGATATCACATTGGAGCATTAGGGTGACACATTGGGGCATTGTTAAGAAACACAACATTGCGAGAACATATTGGAGCATTGTGATGACATAAGAAGCATTATAATATGACATTGGCACATTGTGAAGTCATATGGGACATTGTGATGGCACAGTGAGCATGGTTATGACACATTGGAGCATTGTGATGACACATTGCTGCATTGTGATGATGCACTGAGCATTTTGGTGTCACAATCAAGCAATTTGAAAACACATTGGAGCATTGTGATAGCATATTGGGGCATTATGAGGGCCCATTGAACATTGTGAGCATTGTTATGACACATTGGGCATTGTGATGTCACACTGAGCAGTGTGATTTCACATTGGACCATTGTGACAGCACACTGAGCACTGTGATG
>NW_008445839.1:0-490 GCF_000622305.1 Nannospalax galili
GCTCCAATGTGTCAACAATGCTCAATGTGCCATCAGAATGCTCAATGTGGGATCAAAATGCCCCAATGTGCCTTCATAATGCCCTAATGTCCATTTTGACATCACAATCCTCAGTATGCCATCACCGTGCAGAAATGTGTAATGACAGTGCACCCATGTGACAGCACCATGCTCAAAGTGCCATTACAATGTCCCAATGTGTCCTCACAATGATCTAATATGTTATTACTGTTTCATGTGACATCACAATGCTCAAAGGTGACATCCCAATGCTCAGTGTACCATAACAGTGCACTAATGTGTCATCACAATGCTCCTACGTGCCATCATCATGCCCCAATATACCACAACAATGTTCGATATGCCATCACAATGCTGTAATATGTAATCCTAAAGTTTCAATGTGCCCTCAAGTCCCCGTTTTGCCATTACAATGACCCAATTTCCCATCACAATGCTTCAATATGTCTTCAAAATGCTCTATTTTGAG
>NW_008445840.1:0-490 GCF_000622305.1 Nannospalax galili
TGTCCCTCAACTGACAAACGGATAATGAAAATGTGGTACATTTACACAATGAAGTTCTGTTGGCAGTAAGAAACGATGACATTATGAAATTTGTAGGTAAGTGAATGGAAGGAGAAAATGTTATACGAAGTGCAATAACAGACTCAGAAAAACAAATGATGTATATTATCCCTCTTACATGGCTCTTAGCACCCATCCTTTGAGTGAGTACACATCCTGATTTCGCAGCAGGTATATGAAAATGGAAAGGAAGCAGAGAGGTAAGCAGAAGGAAAGAGGCTAAGACAGGGGGATAGATATTACCAAGGGGTAAATGGGAAAAACTGGGAGCATTCAACTGGGAAAGGAGGAGGGAAGAACAGGAAAGGAAACATGGAGGTAAATGAGAAGAAGGAACTCAAGAGAGGGGATGAAAGGAGACAGGTGTTATCAAGGGTGAAATGTGGAAAACGGGGACACTTAAACTGGGGAGGGAGGAGAGAGGAGAGAG
>NW_008445841.1:0-490 GCF_000622305.1 Nannospalax galili
GTAAGCCAAATAAACCCTTTCCTCCCCAAGTTGGTAGTAGTCAGAGTGTTTGTCATAGCAATGGAGAAGCAAACTAGAACACCGAACTGGCTTCAAACTTATAATCTTCCTGACTCAGATTCCTGAGTGCTGGGATTCTAAGTGTGTACCACCGAACCATGCTGGACTTTTTGTTTGTTTTGGTTTCGATATGGGGTCTCACTGAACCATCCAGGCTGGTTTCAAACTCCTGGGCTCAGATGATCCTCATGTCTCAACCTCCTAATTAGCTGGGATGACAGATGTGTGCCACCAAGCCCAGTTGCCCTGCTGTCTTGCCAAAATGAAGTGGTTTTTCTGGATGTGAAACTTTCAGGACTAAAATGGAAAAAGTCCAGGGCAAACCAGTCACTGCCCTGTCAGGCCTACCCTTTACTCTAAAATGCTAATTCAGGGTTCTGTGTGGGAGAGAGCAAGTTTCTGCTTGCTGTGTTTGCAGTTTAATAGTGGA
>NW_008445842.1:0-490 GCF_000622305.1 Nannospalax galili
AGTAGTGTAGCCCCATTTTACAGGTGAGGAAACAGAGACACGGAGATATTTGATAACTCACTTAAAATCATACAGTTAGGCAGTGACAGGTCCCATCTCTTTAATCTGATTACTAGAGTCTAGAATTTCAGGGTTCTACAAGTATAAGATTCAATAGTCCTCGAGTTTTTGGTAGCCTAAGATTCTATCCACTTGAAGATCCTTAAAGTCTTAGATTGTATGATTCTAGAATTCTCATATTCCAGCTTGAAAAGGCAAATGCTTGCCATCTGCAGGGGTAAGGGTCAGGGGATATAAGGAGGAGTGGCCCTCAGCCCACCTTCCCTCTGCTTTAAGTGTCAAAGAGGCTGCTGCTGCCCCTGCAGGCACTCAGTTCATGCCTCTGAAACCTGAGATATCTTTGGAACTGGGAGCCCTGGGTGATTGAGAGCTGGAGGGAGACTTCACTAATAATGCCTGTAGCATCCACAGAGAAGGGCCAGAATAAGCA
>NW_008445843.1:0-490 GCF_000622305.1 Nannospalax galili
CCCCCCCCAATCTCCCAGCTTTGGCAAATATCAAAGTCAAGGAATTTAATTGGCCTCTAAGGACCTTAGGACAATCTGGTCCTCCCTTAATCACCTACTGCTCCCCTAGCCCGGCTCCCTTCCCTGATGAACCTTGAATCATTAAGACATTTCTGTGGCTCCTTTCCTCACCCTCCCTCAATCTTTCAAGGGTTCCATCTCATGGAGACTTCCCAGTCCACCTTTTTTGTTTTTGGAGACAGGGTCTCTCTGTGTAACCCTGACTGGCCTGGAACTCAGAGATTTGCCTGCCTCAGCTGTGGGAGTGCTGAGATTAAAGGTGTGTGCCACCACACCCAGCATCAGACCACCCTTTTAAAAACTCACAACCCTTTCTACCTTTCCCTGTTTCCTTCCTCTGATCTATTTTCCTCCTAATACTAATAGAACAGAAATGCTATACCATAAACCTTGTTTGTAGGCTCTTAACACATTGTCGAATAAGTTACAG
>NW_008445844.1:0-490 GCF_000622305.1 Nannospalax galili
CCCAGTAACAATAAACATGTAATGTGCATTGAACTGGTGAATAGCCATGTGCTGTTTTAACTTCTTTAGGACTCTGGGAGCCAGTAGGCCCACCCTGTCTCCAATTCCAGCATATTTATCTCAAGGATCCTCAAAAACTTCCTGCCCTTGGGCAGGTTGGCCCCTAACTCTGACACGGAGGTGGTGTGGGAATGCTGGAACAGGAAGCTGGATGGGGACATGCAGTTGGGAAGCCCAGCAGGACTGCCTCTTGCCCATCTGCTTCAGATGGACACTGTAAGGCCAGTGTGATGATGTCCCCTTTGCCCTCTCTATCAGGGAACTCCAGCTGTGGCTTCTGGACGCTGTCCGCATTTGATGTGATGATGTGGGGCTGTCTTTCTGCTGCCCATTAGTCTCTTATTTTGCTTGATACCTGCTTGATAAACTCACTCATTTGGAACGGAAAGCATGGTTACCACGGTTCAATTTCTGAACCATTTGGAACAAC
>NW_008445845.1:0-490 GCF_000622305.1 Nannospalax galili
CTCCACATATCAGTGCCATGTTCTCCTGATCTCCACATGTCAGTGTCATGGTCTCCTGATCCCCACATATCAGTGCCATGTTCTTCTGATCTCCACATGTCAGTGTCATGATCTCCTGATCCCCACATGTCAAGTGCCATGTTCTCCTGATCTCCACATATCAGTGCCATGTTCCCCTCATCTCCACATGAGAGTGCCATGTTCCCCTGATCCCCATATGTCAGTGTCATGTTCTCCAGATCCCCACAGGTCAGTGCATGTTCTCCTGGTCTCCACATGTCAATGTCATGATCTTCACACTTCTTTCTTCTGTAATCCATGTATCAGTGTCATGTTTCCATTTGCCCCACAGATCAGTGTCATGTTCCCGAGTCACACATATCAATGTCATGGTCTCCTGATCTCATGTATCAATGCTGTATTCTCTCAGATCCACATATCTATGCTATGTTCTTGTAGCTTCACAGATCAGTGCCATGTACTCTTCACC
>NW_008445846.1:0-490 GCF_000622305.1 Nannospalax galili
AGTAGAGGGTTGGAAAAATATTTTTAAAACAGAAAGTAAACATAAAGCTTTTTACAGAGTATTAAAATTATTCTTAGTGTTGTGTGTGATATCGTTAATTATTATCATTGATTTAAAATCACTTTTCCATCAAACAAAACTGAATTATTATCATAAAATAGTAGTAGACAAAGGATACCATTTGTTTTTGAGACAGGGTCTCATGTAGCCAAGGATGACCTTGAACTCCTGATCCTGCCTCCATCTCCCAAATGCTAGGGTTACAGGCATGTGCTTCGACTTATGGCTCTTTGTTTTAACTTTCTAAAAAAGTTTTCTGGGTCCAGGCATGATGATACACACTTTTAATCCTAGCACTGAGGAGCCAGAGGCAGGTAGATCTCCGTAAGTTCCAGGCCACCCTGGTCTACAAAGTGATTTTCAGACCAGCCAGGGCTACACAGTGAGGCCCCATCTCAAAACAACAACAAACCCAGCAACAACAAAAAAA
>NW_008445847.1:0-490 GCF_000622305.1 Nannospalax galili
TTGTTTTCTCCTCCTCGACCTATAGAAATCAATGTTTGTGAAGTAATTCCTTTGCTTTTAATAATCATAAGACAGACACATTTTGTGATTATGTTCTGGAGTGCATTAAGCACCAAATTTTTATATTTCATGTATTTTAAAAAGATGATTATTTGTTAAGTGAAATAGAGTAAGAAGTTACAGTAATGTGGCTTTTCAATGTCTTATTCCCTGGATTACAAGAAGAAATTGTAAAGATACATTTAACTTCTGTTATTTGACATTATTATAAAATTCTTGTTGTTTTGATTTTATTTTTCCCCAGTAGTGATGGATTGATTAATGAGTTGTAACTAAAAATTACTGAGATTAGCCTGCCTTCTGGCAAAAGGTGTTGTTTAATTCTAGGTATATTGATTTACTGTAGAGATATTGACAAAAGAATTAATTTAAGTACTTTAAGTCAATATTGCTTTACTGGAAACTCTTACATTTTAGGTATAAAGAAATA
>NW_008445848.1:0-490 GCF_000622305.1 Nannospalax galili
CTCACACTGGAAGGATGATCCTTCACATACTCGATGGTAGATATAGCCTCTGCTGATTTGCTTTTTTGATTTCAGTTTAAGGTCAAGTATGATTTTAACATGGAAAGTGAGCATTGTGACTATGAAACCTCTAAGAACAGAGCCGAGGTCGTGGGTGGGATAGGGGAAGGGTGGAGCCTCTTGACACCTTCTGTGCTGATCCTGAGGAAGTCAGCAAAGTGCCTAGCTGCATAATGTGCAGGCTTCAAAGGTGTTTGCACAGGAGATGCTGTATGTTTAAGAACTGAAAGGATTCCCCACTTTAGGGCAAAATGACCTGAGTTTCTGTGCATTGCTATATGATATGGGTGTGATTCCTGGCATCTAAAACCTCCAGGGCTGACTCCAACTCAGATTCTAAGAACCGTCAGAGGAGATGTGCTGATTGCTCTGTTGTTTCTCTGGATCCTGTCTCTGGATCAGGGCCAATTACAGACAAAAACTTGGATGT
>NW_008445849.1:0-487 GCF_000622305.1 Nannospalax galili
ACACACACACACACACACACACACACAGAGACTCAGACACAGATGGATACAAATGTAACACTTAAACACTTATAGGGACCCTTAGCTTTTAGGACTTAGTGGATGGAAACTAACAATAACAAATTCCCCTTCCCTCACATCCCTATATCTGTCAGTGCTTAGGACCGTGAAGATGAATGAGAAGATCAGGGGAGTGGGTGTGGGTGGACACCTGGCTTACCATTTTAGCTCCTGTGGGGAAACCCAAATCAAGGGAGGGTATGCACCCTGGGGCCATGATCTGACTGATGAACTTTCTTGCTAAAGGAACCAGCATTTCCCAAACAGGTTTTCAGTCCCCCAGGGATTCCATACGCAGGTGACATGGTTTAGGACCCTTTTGATTGTTTTCTTATTGCTAAGGAGTTTTCCTTCCCTGTACCTGTCCTTTGTCATGGCCCCATGTTTCCAGTCCCTGTTCACCTCCATGGTCTGTGTGTCCCCATGT
>NW_008445850.1:0-490 GCF_000622305.1 Nannospalax galili
TGGGGTCATGTTGAGAGTCTGTGGTATGTGACGAAAACGGTCATTCTGGAAGTGATCATACTAGGAAATGGCTGAGGCTAGCTAGAGGCCTAGATCCACTGAGGATCGAAAGCAAAGGAATTCAAGACCAAGGTGATGGAAGGACTGTGCACCCAGATTTAGAAATCACCAAGAAGTAAGGCCAGACTGTTGTCAGCTAGAGTGAGAGTGTTTGGAAGTGACAATCTTCAAAGAATCAGGACAAGCCCAAGGTTCCATGTGATTGGAGACAGTGACAGTATTAGGTTTTGTCTGCTGGTATGAAATTAAAAAAATTGGGGCTGGCATGACCCGCAGGCCTCTATCCAACCCGCTGGCCTCTCTGGGTGGAGTTGAGGCCTCAGCACCTTGACTCCCCCAGCCTCATTCACCTTCTCATCTCCCATGCCCGTCTCTCCTCCAAGCCTGGGTCCTGTCCCATTCCTTGTCTTGGTGCCCCAGACACCTGGGG
>NW_008445851.1:0-490 GCF_000622305.1 Nannospalax galili
ATTGTATCTACTGATGTGGGTTTGGTGGAGGCAGAAAGAGGACTTGGTTAATCTTCCCTTCCACCTGTCCAAATCCTAGGATGGAACGTGGTAGAATTCTGGTTTCAAAGAGAAATGTCCCCCAGAGACTCACATATTTAAGCCCTCAGTTCTCTGTTGATGGTACTGTCTGGGGTGATTATGGAAACTTTAGTAGGTGGAGCCTTGCTGGAGGAGGAATGCCACTGGGGTGGGCTTTGAGGGTTTAAAGATTGGCCTCACTTCATTTACTTGCTCTGCTATCTTTGTGTAGTTGAGATGCAATCGCTCAGTTTCCTGCTCTGGCCTTCTGCTCCCACTCTGCCCTATATCATCTCCATCTGAATCCATAAGCACAAATAAAAATGCTGATCAAAGGGTAGGAACAAATGAAGTGTTAAAATAAGCCAAGTGAACTTTATTCTCTAGTATCGTATAATAATATATACAATAAAATTGTACAAAGTTTTTT
>NW_008445852.1:0-490 GCF_000622305.1 Nannospalax galili
TAATTTGAAGTTATTCAGCATCAAGCAAGTGCTAGTCTGTTAGATACTGATAATTATGGCAGAGGAGGGCTGTCTAAGGAAAAAATAACAATAGTGAAACATAGTATAAACATTGTGTATGAAGAACCTGTGTGAGTCAGGTTGGACCATATTGAAAGGATCTGTGCTTAGAGTGGGCATGGTAGTGACAGGGGAACATTTTAGTCAGATAGTATCTTCTGGAAGGTAACTGTGAAGCTTCCAAGAAGAGGAGCTGTGGAGAATGCCACAGACACAGGAGCAGAAAGAGAACAGTAGATCAGGTCTGCTGCACATCCGACATGCCTATGCTGAGCTGACCAGGAAGCAGGAAGACGGCTGCATCACCCCAGTGTTGCGCTTTATAAGCTTGTGTTGTATGGAAAGCAAAGTGTGCAGATAACCTGTCATGTTTCACGTACTTGAAATGTTCTAATGACTCGATTCTTATGAATGCTATTTGGGGGGGGGG
>NW_008445853.1:0-490 GCF_000622305.1 Nannospalax galili
TGCAGACCAGGCTGGACTTGAACTCACAGAGATCTGCCTGCCTCTGCCTCCTGCCCTAGTGCTGGAATTGAAGGCATGTACTTTAAGTAGGTACTTTCAAAGGTGTCTTGCTATCCTTTAATGGAGAATATTTGTGTGGAGGGACAGGTGCTCATAGGTGGGATAGTGGTAGGAAAGTGATTTACCTCTGATGCTGACATTAGAGCACTTTTATGTGTGATCTATCCTAAGAATATTATCATTCTAGTTGGGAGTTCACATTGATCTTACAAATTCTACACATTATATTGTCTGCCATATTTTTCAATAGTGTGTGGCTTCATTGGTTGTGAAGGGTTTCTCTATATTGACGTTTGAAATATCAAATGTCAGGATGGGTAAGCAACAGAGAAAACCCAGGCCAGAGGACATGAGGCAGGAAACCTCACTGCACTCAGATTGGTTTAAAGTGTTTCACTGAGCTTTTCTTTTCTAAATCTCTATCAAACAT
>NW_008445854.1:0-490 GCF_000622305.1 Nannospalax galili
TTGTGTCTATGGTTAACTTCTAAAAAGGCCTCTACCTATTCCAAGAAGGATACCATTCCAGACTGTGCCATAGTCAAGGAGTGAAATATGATGTGACAAAGGAAACGACAGATGCACTCTGGGAGCTGTGTCTAACATCCTTGAAACTTCAGTGAGGTTGTTCCCACTATATTAAAAACTAAGGCCCAAGCACTCTCCACTGATGTATACCAATGAAGGTTCTATGTACTCAGAAATCTGAGGTCATTATAGTATTGATTTTGACTCTGTTTCTCTTTTGTGGAGACCACAGGAGGAAATACCTTAAATGAAAGATTAAGGCCATCAAAATTTGGGACAAAAGATAATCAATTTGTAGGTTAACCAGGATCCAGTGGACAAACCTACACCAAAGGACATTTGGGAACACAATTCAGATTCTATAGGCTGTACCTTATATTTACATATATACATATTTATATATATTTATGTATACATATATAGTGCGTAT
>NW_008445855.1:0-490 GCF_000622305.1 Nannospalax galili
CACTTAGGCCTGGGCAATTCATAGACAATGTCCATGTATGACCAGTTGTGGGACTTGGTAATAGTCTTGACTGGTGCAAAATGAGCTGCTTTGATGAGTGGTAACTGGTATATTTTACTGTAAATATAAAGATGCATATTTTATACATGGTAAGAAATCACATTAGTCTAGGGATGTGACCATCTTGGAGTTTTCTTTAAGATTTATGGCCTCTCCAGTCATGTGCATTTCATTATGTTTACTATATCTCACTTGAGTTTCCTCCCATTGAGTGGGCTTTTAGACCAATTAGGCAGCTGTTGATAGCTCCCAAAATAAAAGTGCCACTACTCCACCAGGGTCATATGCTGTGGCAGCCATTGATGTGGTTATTGGGTCTTGAAGCTGGTGTTGGATCATCCATTGATGTTGTCCCCTGGCACCTTCATAGCGCTCTCCAAAGGAATGAGAGCTCGCCTGCAGGGCAAGTGGTTCCAGGTCAGTTGCAGCT
>NW_008445856.1:0-490 GCF_000622305.1 Nannospalax galili
GAATAAAGAGAGAATAGGATGTATACTTCACCATATGCAGGAAACATACATACTTAAACAGCATATACAAAACTCAAAGGATGGAGCTGAGCCACCAGGATGAGGCTAAGGACTTCCTTGCTTCAGGGAATCTAAATCAAAATCAAATCTAAATGCTTCTTATGGACATACACAAAGCAACATTGTAAAAGAATGACTCTACCTATAATGTCCACCATTTCTGACTGGACGATGTTCTCACTGTTTGCCTGCAGATTTGCTAAGATGGAGGAACAGTGATGCATCACAGAATGGCGAAACCCTGTGCTCTCAGTTCACGCTTTTTGTCTCTTGTATTTTACATTGTCCATTTACAGCAGTATATCTGAATCTTATTATTTTAGTTTAATGGCATTGTGAATAACATCAATATTACACTTGAGAAGCTAGGTGTGGGAGGAGCCCTCACATGGAAATCTGTCACAAACTGCACAGTTCCAGCTCAGATAAA
>NW_008445857.1:0-490 GCF_000622305.1 Nannospalax galili
GGACTGAGGGGCAGGTAACAGCACTTCCCATCCCACACTGCCTGCTCTCACCTCCAGCACCAGTTAGAAGTCTTTCATCACTGGCTGCTGCAAGAGGAAATGAATAATCTCTCTCGAAAGTCCTGGGGTCAGCTTTTCATTTTCCACAGAGCTGCCTCCTTGCTCCAGAGGGTAGAAGCAGGTGTTCCTGGAACGCCTTCGTAAAACAGAGCAGCCATCACGACTGAAGATGACTCTGGCCATCTGGAAACTGAGGCGAGCATACTTTTGGCTCTCCTGGTCCCTGAGTTCAGTGATTTTCTGAGACAGGCACTGGCAGACAGATACAGAGAGCCGGTCCCCAGATCCCAGCACTGGGTGGCCGAATGCTTCATAGAATTTGTCCAGGGATTTCCGAATTCCATCATCCTCTTCCTTGGTCTCCAGTGGGCCTTTCACGGAAGGATCAAGCCAGAAGTTCTCCGAGTCCCAGGAGCCCTTTTGTTCAGTA
>NW_008445858.1:0-490 GCF_000622305.1 Nannospalax galili
TGAATTAACTCATGCATGGATTCATAATGTGAATGCATTACTGGGATATGGCAGACACTTTCTGAGGTGGGGCCTAGGTGGAAGAAGTAGGCCATGGAGGTTATGTCCTTGGAAGCATGTTCTTATCTGGGCCACTTCTTCATTTGTTTCCTCTTAGCGTCCTGTCCACCAATGTGAGCAATGTGACTTGCCATGATGCTGGGCCTTACCACAGGCCCAACAGCAGAGTGGCCAGTGAGACATGGGCAGAAACACCCAAAACTGAGCAAAAGGAAGTGAGCGTAAGTTGTTTATGTACAACACGGGTGCACTTACATACATGTGGGCAGTACACTCGTACACATAAAATAAGTGCATAAATAATATTTTAAGTAAGTTTGGAAGACAGAAAACAAAGAAAAATTCCATTTAAATTATGTGAAAAAATAGATTTATAACTTATAAATCTATCTGAAAAGGTCTATCTTGGTAAAATATTGACAATTCTAGG
>NW_008445859.1:0-490 GCF_000622305.1 Nannospalax galili
CAAGAAGTTAAGATAGATATGTATAAATGTCACCAATTCACAAACAGGTTAGGTGGTAGAAAAATCACTTCAAACTGATTTATTTGGAACTAAAATATATTTTCCCCTATAAACTGTGCTATAGATTATTAAATTACAAAGTTAGCTCATGTTTTGCAAGGGAGGGCCCTCCTTTCCAGAATGAGCAGTCAATATAACACACCCTCCATAGAAGGGCTACATGATAATGGCTGTCTATTCTGACTACTGCAAGCCAATCATAGGTGAGAGTCACAAAAAATAGACAAATAAAGGTAAACCATAACCTCTGATTCAGGAAGAGGCCTTTGAGTTCTTAACAGGATAATGACACAGCATAGGCTAATCTCCCTTGGGAATCATAGCCAGATATGTTTCAGAGTGTTGGCCCTAAACCCATTCTGAGATCAGATTAATATGTTTACTTGAAATGTCAAAGAAGACAATGAAGTGGGTTAACTTCCAGCATCAC
>NW_008445860.1:0-489 GCF_000622305.1 Nannospalax galili
TCCCTGTAGCCCCAGCTGATCTGGAACTCTCTATGTAGACCAGGCTGGCCTCACTCTCACAGAGATCTGCCTCTGCCTCCTGGGTGCTGGGATTACAGGTATGTGCCACCATGCCTGGCTTTTTTCCCCCGTCCTCTTCTTTGTCAATTTTTCACTAATTTTAGAGACCACTACAAGAAAATTGACATACATGGGGTTGGAGAGATGGCTCGGAGTTTAAGAGCACTGACTGCTCTTGCAGAGGACCCCGGTTCAATTCCCAGAATTGGGAACTGTCTGTAACTCCAGTTCCAGGGGATCTGATACCCCCTTATGACCTCCTCAGGCACTGCATAACCCGTGCACTTATATATATGCAGGCAATACACTCATACACAAAAATAAAAATAAATAAAATTAAAAAGAAAACTGACATACATAATTTCTTCTTTGAGGTTTCAATGGACCCGAGTAAAGACAGAAAGGGCTGGGGATACAGCTCAGCAGCAG
>NW_008445861.1:0-490 GCF_000622305.1 Nannospalax galili
CATTGGTATGTCTCATTGGAGCTTTGTGATGACACATTTGAGCAATGTGATTGCACATTAGGGTATTGTGATGGCACATTGAAAATTGTTATGACACATTGGTGCATTGTAAGATATATTTGAGCATTGTGATGACACATTAAGACATTATAAAGTCGTATTGGAGCATTGTGATGTCACACTGGTGCATTGGGATGGCACACTGAACATTGTGATGACATATTGTGGCATTGTGAGGGGACACTGAGCACTGTGATGGCATATTGGAGCATTGTCAGAGCACATTATGCATTGTGGTGGTACACTGAGCATTATCATGACACAATGGGGCATTGTGATTGCACACTGAGCATGTGATTGCAATGTCTCGCAGGAGCTCCTGGATGACACATTGGAGCATTGTGATCACACACTGAAAATTGTTGACACATTGGTGCACTGTGAAGACATACTTGAGCATTGTGATGGCACGTTGAGACATTGTGAAGAC
>NW_008445862.1:0-491 GCF_000622305.1 Nannospalax galili
CTTTTTTTTAAATTAATGTGTATATGTACAGGAGTTTGCAGACCACCACAAATATATGGGGGTCGAAGCACAACTCTCAGGAGTCAGTTCTCTCTTGCCATCTTGTGGAATTCACAAATCAAATTTGGGATGTTAGCCCCTGTGCAAGACTTGTACCCACTGAGCCATTTCACCAGGGCCTAATTTTTGAATTTCTTCAAGGCAACTAAAACTACTAATTATATCCTCATATGCTGTTTAATTTTAAGGTAAACGAGTTTGAGTAAAAAGATTTTATACTTTTCTAAGTCAAATAAAATTATCAAGGTTTTACAAATTGAATACCATGAAGCCTAAGAATGGAATTAAATATAAGACCAATGACCAAACTTGAACAAAATGACATTTAACATTTTAAATGTTCAAGTTTGTTTCTCTCAGTATATTTTTTTCTTTTTAAATTTTTATCGAATTTTTGCAATTTTCATACAATATAGTTTGATGGTATTTAG
>NW_008445863.1:0-491 GCF_000622305.1 Nannospalax galili
TCACCAGTGCCTGCTTTGAGTTGGCCAACCATATGGTGAAATGTAACCCTTAGCTATGGTAAATACATGGCTTGCTGCCTGCTGTACAGTGGTAATATGGCTTCCAAAGATGTCAGTGCTGTCATTGTCACCATCGAGACCAAGAATACCATCCAGTTTGTGAACTGGTACCCCACTGACTTCAAAGTTTCCATTAATTATCAACCTCCTGTTGTGGTATCTGGTGGAGACCTGGCCAAGGCACAGAGAGCTGTATGCATACCGAGCATCACCACAGCTGTTTCTCAGGTCACAAGTTTGACACAATGTACGCCAAATGCACTTTTGTTCACTGGAACATGGGTAAGGGCATGGGGGGGGTTCCTGAGGCCCATAAGGACATGGCCGCCATAGAGTAGGATTATGAGGTTGACATGGATTCTGCTGAAGAAAAGGGTGAGGAAGGAGGAGAAACCACCAAAGTCAACATGTCACAAAGGTGCAGCTTTTAT
>NW_008445864.1:0-491 GCF_000622305.1 Nannospalax galili
TCTGTTGGGTCTCTTTGGGAATTCTGTGGTGGTTCTGGTTCTGTTCAAATACAGGTGGCTCAATCTATGACCAACATGTGCCTGCTTAATCTGGCCATCTCAGACCTGCTGTTCGTCCTTTCTCTCCCACTCTGTGGCTACTGTGCCCCAAATCAGTGGGGTTTTGGATTAGATCTGTGCAAGATCATTTCATGGATGTACTTGGTGGGCTTTTACAGTGGCATTTTCTTCATCAGGCTGATGAGCATTGACACATACCTGGCCATCGTGCACGCAGTGTTTTCCTTGAATGCAAGGACCCTGACCTATGGAATCATCACCAGCTTGGTCACATGGTCAGTGGATGTGCTGTCCTCCCTCCCTGGCCTTTTGTTCAGCACTTGTAACACAGAGTGCAACTATACCTACTGTAAACCAAGTATTTGGTTAACTCCACCACACAGAAGGTCCTCAGCTCCCTGGAGATCAACATCCTAGGGCTGGTCATCCCC
>NW_008445865.1:0-491 GCF_000622305.1 Nannospalax galili
TTGTTGTTGTTTTTTTAAAAAGGAACAAGACAAAAATCCTGCAGTATAAGGTATACAGTAAGAAGCAGTCTCCTCTCCAGTGCTCACTGTTAACAGCTGATGTTATGTCCTGGAGGTCTTCTTAAGCCTACCTTCAAAAAACTGAAGCATTTTTGTTTAAGACCGGGTTTTCCTGTATAGGCCAGACTGTACTGGAACTTGGTATCTAGGGCCATAAGTTCACTACAGTCTTACCTCAGCCTCCTGACTGCTGGGAGGCTCCACCATATTTAGCAATTTTGGTCTGTTTTTAAGAATTGTTGGCATAGTTAAATAAACGAAAGTACATACACTACTTTTAGTCATTAGCAACTACGGTAAAATTAAGTTATAAAAAAGACTGACATTAGTAGGAATTCTCAACCCAACATTGAAGGTAGTCCATAGAGTACTTCCCAGATTGCTCCTCCTCTTGAGTTCTGGGAAGTGCCACTTTTCAAGAATCTTTGGCC
>NW_008445866.1:0-491 GCF_000622305.1 Nannospalax galili
AAAAAAAAATCAAGCAAACAAAATAAAACAAAAAAATTTTAAATTCATAATAGAAAGATAGTTCAGTGGTTAAGAGTGTTTATTGCTCTTGCAAAGAACATGAATCCAGTTCCCAGCAATACGTTGGGCAGTTCCCAACCTCATGTAACTCGAACTCCAGGGGATCCAGCACGCTCTCCTGGCCTCTGTGGGCACTATCCCACACACATACCAGCAGGCACATAATTTTAAATTCCACTCACAAAATATGGGATTCAACTGATTGAATATATATCTCATGGAAATAGGCCAGCAGCCCAGAATGAAATTAGAGGGAAACATAGAAAGATCATCAGAGTGTGAGGTTTTTCTCTTCCCTGTTTTTCTATGGTCAAGATGGCAATTGGTGACCAGGTATTTGGGGGAATTCTCAGGGAACAGTTCCCTTTCCTGGGTTTTGCAGAGTGTTTCCAGGGAGCTAAGCGGTTTGAATGCCAGTGCTGGTTACATTT
>NW_008445867.1:0-491 GCF_000622305.1 Nannospalax galili
GGCATTTTCCAGGTAAGTCAGGCAGGAAGCTCCTGCTGAGAAAGGAGCCAATCATAACAGCAGGGTTCCCCAACAATTGTAGTCTTGATCTGTAAATAGAGATACTTTTTTATGTTTCCTGCCTTTAGTTCATGTGAAATACATGTCTTGTCAGTGGCGAGATGGGATAATTTTGCTTTTGAGATAATTGCTAATAGATAATGCATTTTATTGTAAATAATATGAAATTGGATATTTTAATATTTAAATATGCTACAAGGAGTCAGGTTTCTTCCCATTGTGGACTCAGAAGAACTCAAGGCCATTTTTGGAGTTTGAGACAAAGGCAGCATGGCAGATAATCTGCAGGTCTGGACAGCTGCTGGAGGAGGGGGATGGAGAAGAGGAAGGGAAAAGCCTTTTGAGTTAGGGCCCTTCAAGAAAGCAGGCTGGCTTCAAGATGGAAGTCTGGTGAAGCTGCCATTGGTGAGTGTCTTCAGACAATGAAATGC
>NW_008445868.1:0-490 GCF_000622305.1 Nannospalax galili
AAAAAAAGTCATATCAGTGCAAATTTCAAATATTCATATCAAAGTCCATTGGAATTTCTTGATGCGAGCTTCCAAAAACATCCCTCTATTGAGTTTCTCCTCATTTTTCTTTTGTCTATAAAGCTTGGACTTGAGAGTGACAGACTCAGGATTTATTTTTAGGCACTTTGATAGCTGTTGGAGTGGTTAGAATCAGTTTCAGTTCCTCACAAAGTCTTCTAGATAGGGGGAGAAAACAAATTTAACAATCATTTTAGAACAATAATGGGTTGTCTCCTGTAGCTACAGTTGGGCACTACATCTGAGCAGCACTTCTGATTAGAAACAAAATCATCAATGAGAAATAATTGTAGAAATAGTATTTTATATGGACTTAAGCCTATAGATGTCTAGGAAATGTAATTCCATGAACTCTTAAAGAAATATACTGATCACTTTAATATTGGGATATACTTTCCTTTTGGGTGTTTAAGACCATACATTTGCCCCC
>NW_008445869.1:0-491 GCF_000622305.1 Nannospalax galili
ACAATTAGAAAAGGAAACTCATTGTAATGCTCACAAATGATTAATGAATTTCTTGCAGCTTTAATAACTCTGCAGGCATTCTTCAGCACATATTTAGGCCCACTGATGTTCGCTTTGTCTTCAGGTGTTTATTTATCAATACATTACAAATAGTATTTAGAATTCAGGCTATATTCACAAGAGGGTATTAATGCCTATTTGGTCAAATTTGTTCTGGACATGCCCTACAAGGGGAAATGGAAATACACTATTCATAGAGGAGTGAGGATTTATATCAACTGAGAACTAAATTCCAGTTTACTTTTGATTTATTAAAAAAATAGCTTCTAAAATCAAACAATTTTTCCATTGGCCACCATTTGAACAAAGTTGTGTTGTTTCACAAAGGAATGCATACCATTGGGATCCCAGGAATGGTTAACTACATCATGAAATACAAGCACTTTGGTTCTTGGAAGACCTAGGATTAAATGAATTTCAGTAAATTTAGT
>NW_008445870.1:0-490 GCF_000622305.1 Nannospalax galili
TCCAATGTGCCATCACAATGTTACAATATGACTTCAAAATGTTACATTGTGCCATTACAATGTGCCATTGTGTCATCACACAATCCATTGTGTTTTCACCATTCTCAAAAGGCAAACACAATGCTCAATGTCCCATCAAAATGCCCTAATGTGACATAATTTTCCAATGTGACATCACAATTCTCCAATATGTCATCACAACACTCCAATACGATGTCAAAGTACTCAATGTGCCATCACAGAGCCCCAGTGTGTCATCTCATTGATCATTGGGTCATCACAATGCTTCATGTTGTCATCACCATGCTCAAATTGCCATTGCAATGCTCAGTGTGCCATAACAGTACACAAGTGTGTGATCACGATGCCCCTATGTGCCTTCACAGTGACCCAATGTACCACAACAATGGTCAATATGCCATCACAATGGTCCAATACATAATCACAATGTTTCAATGTGCCCTCAAATCCCCATTGTGCCATCACAATG
>NW_008445871.1:0-491 GCF_000622305.1 Nannospalax galili
TAAATAAATAAATAAATAATCTACCTACAGCCATGCCTACAGGTCAACCCAACATAGACAACTCTCACTGAGACTGTCCAGGTGATCCTAAGTTGTATCAGGTTGACAAAGCTAACCAACACAGTGAGTTTGGGAACATCTCTCTGAACCTTAGACTTTTTCTGTGAAGTTACTGATGAGGTTAAGTGGTGGCTTGGAATGCTCCCTGGGTCTTTTCATTTTAATTACGGTGTGTTAGTGGTTGGATTAAATTAGAGAAGAGTCCACTCTGGCTTTTGTCAGCCTGAAAGTATGCATTAGAAACTCAATCCCCAATGTAGAAGTGTTGAGGAACGGGCCTGGTGGGAGGTATTCAGCTCCTGAGAGCCCTCTGGAATAGTTTAATACCAGCTACTAAAATAGCTAGGAAGCTTCTGTTCAGCAAAGGAGACAATCATCAGAGAGAAGGGAGACCTAAAGAAGAGAGAGCGCTTCAAACCGAAACCTGTGGA
>NW_008445872.1:0-491 GCF_000622305.1 Nannospalax galili
ATTTTAAATTTTTAGTTGTTGAAACAAAAAGTTTAATACTATTTTTCATGTGATTCTAGATATAGAGAATATATTTGAAATTTATAAATAGAAGAGGTTGTGTATAATGTAAAATCTTTAGTATCTGCTAAAAAGAGTTTTGGACAAAATACCTAGGACTTCCATCCTAGTGCTCAGACTTTCACTGGTCACAGGGATTCTATCCCATCCCTGGTAGGTGCTCACCTCTATTGGCAGAGGGAGTCTCCTTGTCATCTCAGCTTTCAGGCCAGCCTGGGCCTGCAGGATCCTCTCTCACCCCAGACGTCGGGTTTAGATGAACTTGCACTGAGGGACATCTGGGGACAATAACTTGACTCGAGAGGCCTTAATATAAATTACAGAATGTGTGAAATGCAGTGGGGTGTGTAAAGGTTCATGGGAGGGTGCTGATGGTGAATGGAGTATAAAGATAAGGATGTTAAGTATGAAATACACAAAAATTCAGTAAA
>NW_008445873.1:0-491 GCF_000622305.1 Nannospalax galili
TTTTTTTTTTTTTTTTTTTTTTGGTCTTTTTGAGACAGAGTCTCCCAGTAGTCCCCACTGGCCTAGCATTCACTGTGTAGACCAGACTGGCCTTGAACTCACAGAGCTCCACCATGTGGATCCCAGTGTGGAACTCAGACTATAAGGCTTGACAGCAGCCGCCTTTACCTGCCGAGCCACCTCACCAGCCCGAGAACTATTTTAATAAACTGCCTTGAAAACAGCAAGGGAGTAAAGGAACCAATCCCGGGTCACTGCACTGGTGCATGTGAGATACTTTTTACAAATATATATGTATATTAAATATAGATGTGGTTGTTGAAAATTATAAAAGAATACTGTTTTAGGCTAGAAACTGAGTGAAAGCTTAGCATTTTTTATTAATGAAATAAATAGAAAGACAGACAAAGTGAAGATACATGGCCCTACCACCGGGATGACTTTGGAAAAATGACCTAAATTTTCAGAGAGAGAGAGAGGGAGAGGGAGAG
>NW_008445874.1:0-491 GCF_000622305.1 Nannospalax galili
AGCCTCCACTTTTTGACTACTGAGATTAGCAGCTTTTACAACCCAAGTGGGACAGCACAAAATTTTTTAAATAGCAGAATACCAGAAACAAGCCAATTGTGCATCATAAAAATATAATTAAATAAATGATGGTGCATTCCCTAACTGATGTCGTATTATTGAAAAGGATGTCCTCAATCTATATCACCTACATGGAAAGCTATGGCATTTGCCAAATGGAAAAAAAGCAAAACAAAACAGGCAAGATACAAAATAACTGGCATCACTTGAACCCATGCATTAAAAAAAAGTAAATATGGGGTTAAGGATGCAGCGCAATGGAAGAATACCTGCCTAGTGTACACAAGGCCCTGGATTCAATACCCAGTACCACAAGTTAAAAAAGAAATAAAGACCCATAGGCCTCTCTCAGGGGTAAGTCCATTGCGCCCTCAGCGCCTTGACTTCCCCAGCCTCATTCACCCTCCCATCTCCGTGGCCATTCTCTCCTC
>NW_008445875.1:0-491 GCF_000622305.1 Nannospalax galili
GCCTTGACTCCCCTTCCCACTCCTCTACAGCGAGGAGATTCGTCAGCTGGAGGTGTTTCGAACCCAGCTCCAGACGCAAATCAGCGTGGCCCAGAACCAGGTCAAGCGCCTTGGAGACACCAAGCGTTTGGAGGACATGGGCCGTCTGCTCAAGTGCAAGGCGCAGGTGCAGGCCGAGGTGGAGGCGCTCCAGGAGCAGACCCGGGCCCTGGACAAGCAGGTAGACTTTGTGAGCTACCTTGATGTAACCTCTGTGAGCCTTGCTATCTTCATCTGAAAAAAAAATGGGGCCACCAAAAGTGCTGTGCACTCTTGTAAACCCAGCACTCAGGAGGCTGAGGCAGGAGGACTCTGAGTCTGAGGCCAGCCTGGATAACCTGAGACTCCCTGAATCAAACAAGATAAAGAAAAACAAAACACCCCCCAAACCTAAACTACATTCTGTAAAATTGAAACCACAAAGGACAAGTCGGGCCCTCGAGTTGCAATAG
>NW_008445876.1:0-491 GCF_000622305.1 Nannospalax galili
GTGCTTCCACCTAATCCAGAATATTTCCCATGTGTAAGAATCTGTTTATTTCCTCCCTGCTGTCCTTCCAGGCTTGGCTGAGGTACTGGTATGCAGCAGTCTCCTCTTCCACAATGCCCACCTGTACTTTTCTTTGTTTAGTTTTTGATCTTTTAAGACAAGATCTCTCAGGTCTTGCTGTGAGGCCTAGATAGACCTCCAACTTCTGATCCTCCTGCCTCAGTTTCTTGAGTACAGGCTTACAACCATGTGCTACCACACTTGGCTTCCACTTCTACTTTCATTTTGCCAGTTAGTTCCCTCTGACTGGCCCTAGAAAGATCTGCTTCAATGCCCAACCCCTCAACCTGTCGACAGATGCTGTTTCAAAGTGGGAGGCCATGTTTCATTAGTCCCTGTCCCATGCCCTACCCAGCAGCCACCTCCATACTTCACAAGCAGATGCTAAGTGAAATAAATGAGACAACACTCTCATCTCCCCACTGGCTGGG
>NW_008445877.1:0-491 GCF_000622305.1 Nannospalax galili
TTTAGGTTGTCCCACCAGAGGGGGATGAGGAAGGCCTGATTTGGAAGCTCACCCAGCAAATGCCCTTGTTCTGGACCCCTACTAGCCATGGTGCTGGGGCAGTAGGAGGGACTGGAAGTGGTCCCAAAGTAGGGGGAAAGGAACTGTGAGATTTGGGAAGCTCATCCAAGAAACCTTAGGTGGATGTTCTTAGGCAGTCTCCAAAGATCTAGGCCCTTCTAGGGCACATTTTTAAAGACAAGATCTTATCATGTAGGCCAGACTGGCTTTGAACTCACACTCTTCCTGCCTCAGCCTCCTCCTGACTGCTAGGATTAAAGATGTGATCATTTTGTTACAAGCTTTTAAAAAATATTTGAAATCCATAAATATGTACAGTTTTGTGGATCAGTTATCAGCCAATCACTAACTGAAATGAAATAATGGTAAGTAAAAATTGTTATGTAAATAATAAATGCCTTTATTATCATGTAAATAATAAACCATTACTA
>NW_008445878.1:0-490 GCF_000622305.1 Nannospalax galili
TATAGCTTCTTATATATCTCCTCAGCCTTCCTTATGAAAACATTCTTCCTCTTTCATTTCTTCATCCACTTCTGCACTTCTGCCTCCTTTCAAATCATAGTCCACATGTAGTGCTATATGCCCCCAAACCAGTAGATTCTTCTTTCCCTGTCCCAAAAGCTCTGGGAATAAGGTGATAGCAAGTTTCCTGTACAGTGCAGGCAACCTTCCCTGGTACCACCTTTCCAGCATATGGCCCCGCATATTCCTTGTAAAATAACTGGAGCACTTAGAGTCTCCTTCCAACTCCCAGAGAGAGACTTTCATTAGTCAAATTTAGAACCTACTTTAGGAAAATCATGAAAAATATGAGAGGCTAGTAATCATTTTGCAAGTAGAAATAAATGACTAAAGATCTATAGCTGGATGTGGTGGTGCACACCTTTAGTACCAGCACTGGAGAGGCAGAGGCAGGCAGATCTCTGTGAGTTCAAGCCCAGCCTGGTCTACA
>NW_008445879.1:0-491 GCF_000622305.1 Nannospalax galili
GTGGACTTGTGCATGGGGATTGCCAATAGAAAGAGCAGATTTGCAGTGAAGAACTGTCCCCGGTATGTTCCCTCAAAGGGAGGGAAGGGCTGAAGATGGAGCTAACAGTTGATTGTAGCTATATGATGTAGCCTCCTGGGCTACAGGGTTTGGAGACCATCTGCATCGCAGAGGGGTGGTGTGCCCCAAGAGGGAACAGAAGAAGCTCCCTCTATAGCCTCGGCCCTTCCCTAGCCTTTCCTCCACCTGATGGTCCCTAAAGCATGCATATCCTTTTGTAGTGACCATAAGTGAAATCTTTTCTTCAGATCTGTGAGCAGTTCTAGCAGATGATTAATTCTGAGGAGAGGTAGTAGCAACTCCCAGTTTGGGGGAAGTTTTGTGGGACTTTAACATTTTAGCTTTTAACATTGTAGAATTTGATTCTAAGTCCAGGCAGGAAAATCTCATAGTTGAATTGAACTTTAGACACAGGAGATGGAGAATTGGTG
>NW_008445880.1:0-483 GCF_000622305.1 Nannospalax galili
TTAATCCCAGCACTCAGGAGGCAGAGGCAGGCAGATCTCTGTGAAATCAAGACCAATCTGGTCTATATAGCAAGTTCTGGGCCAGCTGGGGCTACAGGAAGACCCTGTCTGAAAAAAACAAACCACCCCAGACATGGCAGTCTGTCCCTGTATGCCCAGTGTTGGGGTAGTGGAGACAAGATCCCTGGGGCTTGCTAGCCAGCCAGTCTAGCCACATTGGTAAGCACCAGGCCAGTGAATGACCCTGTTTCTGAAAATAAGGTGGCAGCCAGGTATGTGGGGGTGGGGGGACCCCTTTAATCCCAGTAGGCAGAGGCAGGCACATCTCTATGAGTTTGAGACCAACCTGGTCTACATAGAGAGTTTCAGGCCAGCCAGGGCTACGTAGTGCGACCCTAACTTAAAAGGTGGAGAATTATTGGGGAAAGACACTGATGTCAACCTCTGGCTTACACACACACACACACACACACACACACACAC
>NW_008445881.1:0-491 GCF_000622305.1 Nannospalax galili
AGTTAGTTACCTGGTCCCCAGTACACACTGAGGAAGAAAACTTCACAGCAAACACAACTCTGAAACATTTCCTACAAGTAACAGAAAGCAAATGAATTCAGCTCTATTTCAGTCTGTTCTTTACCATTAGACTCACACTTCTATGACCACATGGTCTAGGCTGCTTATGATGGGCCCAGTTTATACCTGTGTTCCAAATGTGCTGAATAGTGCTCCCTACCATTGTCAGAAGTACCCAATGTGAATAAAGGACGGACAAGATGGGGCAGAGGGAGCCACATCATTTGATGGACACAGTGCAGAATTCCAATGCAGAGAGTCTTGTTTTAAAAGCAGGGTAAAAGTGCTATCAGAGGCATTCAGATTTAAATATTTTCATGTCTTTTGCGGTCTCTGTGACGTCTCATGGTTTTTTTTTTAATGTGCCATTTGTTGTTCTAAGTAAAGCAAAAAGAAAGAAATGAATTGCTAACATGAATTTTACCTTTTTT
>NW_008445882.1:0-491 GCF_000622305.1 Nannospalax galili
GATACAGAAAATTGTACTGATAATTGGGGTCATTGCTGTGAAAAACCTGACTGTGTGGTTCTCAGGCTTTCTGAACTGGTGTGTGGGGAGAATGTTGATGGATTTGGTGTAGTAAGCTAGGAAAGTCCTAGAACGCTGTCAGCAGGGCTTAACGGGCCACTCTGGTGGGAGTTGGAAGATCAGAATACAGAGAGAAATGCAGAACAGTCAGTGCTCTCAACCTCTGAGCCATCTCTCCAGCCCCTAGTGAAGGACATTTTAAGATAGCATAGCATTCAGGCTGGGGCATGGTTACTGCTCCCTGCTATTATCCAGGTCTGTAGTGAAAGAGAGCAGAAAGATCTGAAAAACATGCAGCTTGACAGAAGTGCAAGTGAATTTAAATTTGCAGGCCAAGAGGGTGCAGATAAAGTATCTGTAACTGCTAAAAAGATTAGCTCCATTTTAAAATATACTGTTTCATACAGAAAAACTCATTTTTAATGCTTCTA
>NW_008445883.1:0-491 GCF_000622305.1 Nannospalax galili
GATAGCACACAGGGATTGTGACAGGAGGAGTTTGTCAAGAAGAGCTATGTCTAGACGTTTTTTACTATGTATCTATTATCCTAATTATTAAGTATTACTTCACAATGACATCTCCAAACAAATACTCCTGTTTTCCCTTCCTTTCCTTTGTGCTTAACAATCACAAAGAAGCTTAAGAAGTAAACAGCCCAATGATTCCATAAAGTGAATATTTACTTTGCAAGGCTTTTCTCTTTATTACTTTTGTCCTTAAATAGAAATTTCTATACTTATCTCAATCTGCTTAATTTTCTATTTGATGTTTTCATGACACTTGGTCAAATAAAACATATTTAAATACTTTATATTTACATATACCACGTAGAATATGTTTTCTTGTAAAAACAACAAATCAATTATTTTGAGAAAGTATAAAAAATTGACATATGTGATTTCCTCTCAAACTGTGGTGGTTCAAAATAAATAAGCAAACTTTTGGGGTTGATTATATT
>NW_008445884.1:0-491 GCF_000622305.1 Nannospalax galili
TGCCTCTGCCTCCCAAGTGCTGGGACTATAAGGTGGGTGCCACCACCCATGGCGTAATAAATACTTTATATAAATGCTTGTTAAAGTATTTTGTTTAGTGGAATGTTCCACTGGCTTAGTTCTGAGATTCTTCTTAGTTTATATCTAGAAAGTGCAAGTTCTTGAAGCTGAAAGAGAAAAGAATGCTTATCACCTCTCAGAGAAGGACAAAGAAATACAGAGACTCAAAGACCAGCTAAAGGCAAGATACAGTTCTCCTGCAATACTTGAACAGCTGGAAGAGAAAACAAAGGAATGTGCAAAGAAACAGCAGTTGTTGGAATCCTTATCCAAAGAAACAGATGTACTGAAAAAACAACTGTCTTCCATGACCACAAGACTTTCTGAGCTGGAGAGCAAAGCCAGTACTCTCCATTTATCACAGGTGCTAAGGCTTCCTATAATCCTATTTCTTTTCCTTTCTGCTACAATTTATAATTCTTTTTTTTTTT
>NW_008445885.1:0-491 GCF_000622305.1 Nannospalax galili
GTTAGAGGTGGGGACAGCCTATGGAGGCTCTAAGCAACTAGACTGAAGGACTGAACTGGTCTTGGTGCAAGGGATCCAGGGAGTGAATGTGGACTGAGAGGGTAGACCAGGGATCTGGGTTGCTGAGAGCAGAAGTGGGCCTGTGCCCAAGGCTAGAAGGAGAGCAGGATGTGGGGGATGTGTATTATTTAATTCAGATGTTTCTTTGTTTATTGTATTGGGCAAGAGTGGGGTATTGAAGTCACCTACTATTAGTGAGTTAGGCTTGATTTGTGTCTTGAATTCCAGTAGTACTCTTTATGAAACTACATCTGCCAGTGTTTGGTGCAAATACATTCATGATTATAATGTCTTTTTGGTTGACTGTTTCCTTGATAATAATGAAGTGAATCTTCTTAAGATGAGTTTGTTGTCAACAACAAAAAGATATATTTTGTTTCTTAATCCATTCAACTAATCTATATCTTTTGGTTGGGGCATTGAGGTCACTG
>NW_008445886.1:0-491 GCF_000622305.1 Nannospalax galili
AATAAAAATAATAAAATAATTTTAAAAAGAAATTACATTTTTATAGGGATGCGACAGATGTAGGTTTTTCTCTAGGATCTAGGATCTCTCAGTCATGTGGATTTGGCTATGTTTACAGTACCACACATGAGTTCCCTCCCACTGAATGGGCCTTAAGTCCAAATAGACAGCTATCGATTAGCCTAAAGATAATAGTGCCACTACTGCACTAATAGAGATAGTTTTCTGGGCCACTCACTGTTGTGATTTTTAGGCTTTACAGTTGAGGTTGAACCATTGATTGATTTTTGTCCCTTAGCAGCTTGCATGGTGTCCTCCAAAAGTGTGAAAACTAGTCTTCAGAGAAGAGGCTTCCAGTTCAGTTCCAGCTCCATTGCTCCAAGTCCTGTGTCTGAGTATGTCCTGTCTTCAGCAATTGGGTCTTACCTTTAAGTTCTGGCAGGCAATCAAGGGCTGTGGCAATAGCCTGTGTAATTTTGGGAGTCTCTTGG
>NW_008445887.1:0-491 GCF_000622305.1 Nannospalax galili
GTGTGTGTGTGTGTGTGTGTGTTTTATCATACAGTGCTGAGACTGATGGCACTCACAGCAGAAATTTGCCTTGTTCCTGAACTTTCAAAATTCAGAGCTATAGAAAATACTGCTTTGTGTCTGTGGGGTCCCATTATATTTCGAGTGAAACCTCTCTTCTTGATGCCTAAATAGTCAGCCCTCCCATGTTTAGGAGGATGCTCTGGACCTAGACTGGACTTTGATAAGGTGGTGGGTCAGCAGTGCAGACTGACTTACATTTGGTGACTGCCATAAGTTTGCTGAATGAATTTAGCACCCAAGGTCTCAGTCTTATCCTGTGACCACTCGAAGTATTCTAATTCTTATGATACACAAGAACACATCCCATAATTCCTACAAGTTCAATAGGAGGAGAGGGTTTCAATACAAATACAACAGGACCCCACGGACAGCAAGGCAGGAATTTATCATGGTTCCTGGCACTTAAAAAGCTGGTGTTTTGTTTGTTT